>NC_079193.1:291678787-291950845 GCF_029499605.1 Hyla sarda
TGTCTGCGCTCCGGAAGTGATCGTGCGTCATTGAAATACTTTTCATTCATAGCGCTGCTATCAGAATGCCCCATATTCACTGTCATAGGTCAGGACCCTGGTGAATTTAATACATTGAGCCGCTGCATATACTGACAGCGACACCTATGTATTCACTACAGGATGGCCGTGCTGGATGCGCGAAGCGTTAGCACATGCGCAGTATAATATTAATGAGATATGGATAGCGAGGCTAGACGGAGGTACACACGTACTTCGCGCAGTGGCAGCTTCTTTGTTTACAACAAAGGAGCGAGGAAACGGAGATCCTGATACACAAGATCGGCTAAAAGACATCGACAATCAGAAGACTGGAAAAGGATTGTGGAACCCCGCTGGCTTCATCGCTCCACGTGGGGAGGTTATTATATAATTATTTTCATAGATTATAATATTGAATAAGTTTTGACAGATCTAAAATCACATGACCGCCAGTCCATCCAATCATGGACTGGGGGTGGATACTATGCTTAATGATTTATGTAATGCACTTGTGTTTTCACCAATCATGTCTTTTCACTATGGATTTAAGTTTGTTCCATTGTCATTTGCACTATGCTTGAGAAAGGCTTACTTTTAGCCGAAACGTTGCTGCTTTACTAGCTTTGATGCAATAAAAAATGAGTTTGCTAATATACGGGACCTGGCGATTGCTGCTGTTTCCTACAGAGGGATAGCAAGGGTATATGTATATAGAAGCGCTGGGGGGTGCAGACATCTAACGTTATCTGCCCCCACAGCGCTTCTATAGTCATATGCCGCTGCGGCTGCTGCTAGAACGCTTTTCATTCATAGCGCAGCAATGACTTATCTATAGATGCTGCGTGGGTACATATACTTGCGCCAGCGGGGGGGGGGGGGGGGGGTGGTGTTTATATGTGCTGCAGGGGGCATATTATAAATGCACTGGGGGGGGGGGGGCTAGATATAGGCTATATGTCTGTCCCCCTGTGCAGCACAATATATCTTGCCCCCCAAAGAGCTTTTAATATAGATATGGCCCCCCTGCTACTCCCAATGTTAATTTTTAAATCTCCCGCTGAGAGCCCTGAATGGCTCCTCAGTACTGACCATTCAGGGCCCTTACAGGGGATTCAAAAATGAAAGTTAAAACACACTGATACATTGCAGTGCATGCTGCCCGCTCCCCTGCTTTATAACCTCTGATCGCATTGTGTCTCAAGTGAAACCCGGTGAGATCAATCCCTCAGCCCCTATACTACAACCCCCATCATGGAACAGACTGTTCCATGATGGGGGTAGTAGTACAAACACTAATGTAGCCTCCCCAGCTGTCTGCAGACTCCCGCAGGCAGGGAATTACTACTCCCATCATGGAAACAAGTCTGTTACATGATGGGAGTAGTAGTCCTTCAGCACTGCAGGAGTCTGCTGATGTCAGCTCTTCAGAGCATTCTCAGAAGTAATAACGGATATTGTAAACCATGTGCAAACGGATGACAAAGGCCATAGACTTCAATGTTAAAAATAACAGCCGTTAATTTACCCGTTTCTTGTGACGGAAGAAAAATTAGTGCATGTCCGTTATTTCTCCAGTCACAACTTACGGCCGTTATTCATGACGGGCCATAACGGGTAATAAAAAAAATTCCATAGACTTGAATGGGATTGTTTAACGGCCGTCTAACAAGGGTTTTCTGACGGACGTTTGTAACGGATGAATTTTTATAGCAGGAAAGCAGCCCAAGAGATATTCTCTGATAACAAATCTGTCTTTACATAACCATGGTTGTTCCAGAGGAAAAGATAATCACAACAGATTGTTAGGATGTGACATTGTATGAGGAGAATCAGTGGGTGAACATGTACAAATAGTGGGATGAAAGAAGCACCTCAGTGGGTGATTATGTTATAAGGAAAAGGAATACTTGGTGCAAAAATATAGAAAGGATAAGCCTAGCTAGTGGGATGAGTAAATGTTAACTACTGTAAGGTATGGGATACTTGGGGATATGAAGCTCAGAACCAGATTAGAAGGGAATCTGACTGTAGAATGCACATTAGAAAAGACTCTTATGCCCATACACATTTTCACTACCGAACCTACAGAGGAACCCGAACCACACTCCAAAAGAAAACGTGCAGCCCCTGCTGGGAGCCTAGACCCCCCGGTGTATATTGATGCTATAGGAGTCCCCCTGCTACTCCCAATGAGTCCCAGATGAATTTAAAGATAAAGTAAAAGCTGGGGTTGAGTCTATAATACCCCACATTTCTATAAACTAGAATGTAGACTGGATTATATCCAGCAGAGATTCAAATTACTTAAAGGTCAGGCCGAACAACTAAGTGCCACATCCACTATGACATTCCAAAATCATATAGCATTAGATATGGTGTTAGCGGAAAAAGGGGGGGGGTATGTAAAAATGTTTAGAGAGACCTGTTGCCCATATCTCAGCCAACACAGGACCCAATGGTAAAATAACCATAAATAAACTAGAAAAAGAAAAAAAAAAACTTTAAAATTCTGGAATCTCAGACCCTAGAGATCAGTACTTTGGATGGGAGGGTAGAAAAAGACTTGGGTCCAAACAGGAATAACCATACTTCTAATCTTGATAATCTTGCTTTTGTTGTGTGCGGTGTTTTGCCTTAAAATGAGTGAGAAGGCCATCGAGAATGCCACACCAGTGATGACGAACGTGGAGACTACTGATGAAGCCTATACCCCATTACAGAGCTTCAATGCCATCTAACACCAGCAAACCATAGGGACAGCATCCGACTCCATATGTGTGAAGTCTGAGGCTAAGGGGATCCATGGACAAGCCATCGGTCGTCTAAAGTACAGTGAAGCATTTGAGAAGACAAATTGGGGCAGATGAGTTAGGATGATGGAAATTAGGGAAAGGTAAAATAGTCATTTCAAGGGGGATTGTAATTGATGTAAAAAAAAAAAAAAAAAACAACTTCAGGATGCCTAGTGTGGTGTAAATAATAGTTAAAATTGACAAATTTTCTATATTACTTATATTGTAGGAAAAGAAAGCGTATATAGATTTCAGTCCTTTGCAACACCTTACCTTTCAGTCATACAGAAAGTGACTTACCAGGACTGAGGAATTTGAGGTAGTAGTGTCCCCGGCAGCACTGCACATGGAGGGATCCAGCAGAGAGCTCTGCTCCGCAGACACCATGGTACTTTCATCTCTGGTGTCCATTAGGAAAGGATTTAGACTAAAAAGAAAACCCACAGTTATGTAAAGGTGATAATGTAATGTTGTCACATCATTAGAATATATAGAGCCATCACTACATACTGAACCTCCTATTTCCCAGAACACATGCATCAAGTGATCATATAAAATGTTTTTTACACAGCACCCACTGAAATCACTCAAATTCTCTGTGGCGAACTATCAGAGGGATGTGTGCTTGAGACATACATAGCTCAAAGCAGTGTTTCCCCAACCAGGGTGCCTCCAGCTGTCGCAAAACTACAACTCCTGGCATGACTGGACAGCCTTTGGCTGTCCAGTTTGTTGGGAGTTGTAGTTTTGCAACAGCTGGAGTCATCCTATTGGAAAATACTGGCTCAGGATTGTCTACACAGAGTAGTATACCACGGTTTTAAGTCCATTCACAAAACCAGATACGGGGCAAAAAATTAGCCAGAGTCACTAGCCGAGTCTGGTTTGCTCATTAAAGTGAATTAGAAGCTGCGCGCCCGATGTTTACATTTCTCAGCAGGACCCGGCAGCCGTAGGATTCAAACAGTGTGAATGCAACCTTAGGGTATGTTCACACGAGTGGACCCACAGCGTATTTTACGCTGCAGATCTGCCACTGAAGGACCGCTGCATGGTGGCTTTACATGTGCCTGCTCGGAGCAGCAATACGCCGCTCCGAGCAGACATACTGCGAGAGTTGCCGCACAAGCCCAGTGTACTCACACACATCGTGGCCGCTCCCCCTGCTCCATGAGGTAGGCCGAGAGCTGCCACGATGCGAGTATACTGCACATCGTAGTGTGTCTGCTCGTAGCGTATTGCCGCTCCGAGCAGGCACATGTAAAGCCACCGTGCAGGGGTCCTTCAGCGGCAGATCTGCAGCGTAAAATAAGCTCTGGGTCCACTAGTGCGAACGTACCCTTATACAGGCTGTACTACAGCTCGGCCCACTTCAAGTGACTGAGTTGTAGGACCATAGGGGGAGATTTATCAAAACCTGTGCAGAGGCAAAGTTGCCCATAGCAACCAGCTTGCTTCTTACATTCTTAACAAGACTGCTGAAAAATGTAAGTAGTAAGCTGTGACAACTTTGCTTCTGCACAGGTTTTGATAAATCTCCCCCTATTAGGGTTCACTCAAGTGCTACAGCTCCTGTCAAACGCTCAGTGACAGATCACAAGACGATCTAATATTGATGATCAATTCTAAGCCATCAATAGTGAAGTCCAAGAAAGCCTCTTTATCCCAAACAGCACAATGGAGCAAATATACAAATCCCACCTAACACTTTGTTATATGATCAATTCAGTGCGTATTCAGACATGAACGGCTATATCCAAGTGTATTTTTATTTTTTTATTTTTTTATGTTAAACCCATTTATTGTATGTCAATTTGCCCCCTAATAATTTGCATCAAATTCAACAGGAACACGATAATTTAATCCCTTCCCTAATAAAAGTTTGAATCACCCCCTTTCCCCCCCCCCCATAAAAAAAAAAAAATTAAAATTAAAAGAGTAAAAATAAGCACACATGTGGCATCACTGCGTGCGGCAATGTCTGAATTATAAAAGTGTGTTAATTAAACCGCACATCAATGGTGTATGCGCAAAAAAAAATCTAAAGTCCCAAAAATTGCATATTTGGCAGTTTTTATATCATGAAAAAAATAAAAATGAATCAATCAATACCGTGAAAAACTTCAGATCATGGTGCAAAAAATGAGCCCTCATACAGCCCCCTAGACTGAAAATTAAAAAAAAGAGTTATAGGGGTCAGAAGATGACAATTTTAAACATATACATTTTCCTGCATGTAGTTATGATTTTTTTCAGAAGTACGACAAACTCAAACCTATATAAGTAGGATATCATTTTAATCGTATGGACCTACAGAATAAAGATAAGATGTCATTTTTACCAAAAAATGTACAGTGTAGAAACGGAAGCCCCCAAAATTTACAAAATTGTGTTTTCTCCAACTTTATCGAACAATGATTTTTTTTTCCCATTTCGCAGTCGGTTTTTAGGTAAAATTTCTGATGTCATTACAAAGTAGAATTGGTGGCGCAAAAAATAATCCATCAAATGGATTTTCAGGTGCAAAATGGAAGTTTTTTTTTTTAGGGCACGTTCACACGCTAGTAACTAGCAGCAGGTTTCCCACTGCGAGTTACGCTACCATTCATTTGAATGGGTCCGCGGACAGTCCGCAAATCTGTCACTATTGCGGACCGATTTAAGTCAATGGTAGCGTAACTCACAATGGGATTCCCGCTGCTAGTAATAGCATGTGAACGCACCCTAAAGGTAAGGGGGGAAAAACGAAAGTGCATAAAAAAAACTGAAAAAATCCTGGATCCTTAAGGGGCTAAGACAGACTGATCAAACCTTTTGATATTTCAAGACATGTGGAATTTATAAGCTTAGACAAATCACATAAAAGCCCAAACACAAGTGTAAAAAATAAAAACCATGAACCTCATTTTACAATAAGATTTTAAGGCTGGATTCACATCACGATTTGAGTGTCCGATGCACAGATACGATTTCAGAAGCTCACATCACCTGAAATCGCATCTGTGCAGGGACAGGTACTGACAGATATGGAGCCATTAACTATTATGGGGCTGCGGACCCGATTGTAGTCTGATAGTGACTACGATCTGGTCATTTTCTCAGCAGGTCAGATTTTTGACAGGGACTGAAAATCATGGCAGACCATCTGTGTCAAAAATCTGACCTGCTGAGAAAAATGACCAGATCATAGTTACTAGCAGACTACGATCGGGTCCACAGCCCCATAATAGTTAATGGCTCCGTATCTGTCAGTACCTGTCCCTGCACAGATACGATTTCAGGTGATGTGAGCTTCTGAAATCGTATCTGTGCATCGGACACTCAAATCGTGATGTGAATCCAGCCTAAAACTAAGCCTTAAAAAAAATACACCATGGAATCACAGCCTTTTTTTTTTTTTTTTATACCAACTAGTAAGTAGTCACACCCTTTCAGATGTCAGAGCACCATGGGAGCTGTAGTTATGATAGGAGTTGTAGTTCTGCAACAGCTGGAGAGGGGTACAGATTGTATCTATATAAATGTTCTCCAAAAGGGGAAGATTTATTAAAACCTGTGCAGAGGAAAAGTTGGCCAGTTGTCCATAGCAACCAGGTTGCTTCTTTCATTTTGAAATGGGCCTCTGAAAATTTTAAGCGCTCTGATTGGTTGCTATGGGCAACTGGTCGACTTTTCCCTCTGGACAGGTTTTGATAAATCTCCACAAAAGTAACTACAGCAGTGATTCCCAACCAGTGTCTCTACAGCTGTTTCAAAACTACAACTCCCAGCATGCCCGGACAGCCAAAGGCTGTCCGGGCATGCTGGGAGTTGTAGTTTTGCAGCAGATGGAGGAACACTGGCTGGAAATGGTAAAGAATAAGGCAGCATTAGATCACACATGAGGCTCATGTGCAGGGGATTGCCACCACTAGGGGGCAGAATTACTGTGCCTCAGCCGTACACACTTACCGCACACCTGACACATTTTAGGGAAAAGAAAAAGTCACATGAAAACCAGCAATTCCTCACATGTAGCACAAAGGATGCGACTTTTTAACACTTAGCGACACATTGCAAAGCTAAAAAAAAGCCGCCAAACTTTAAAGTCACAAGCAGCCCGAGTAGAACATACATTGTAATGTCGGCAGAGGACACAGGACGCTGCTCACACACGACCGCACAATCACTGAGCGATTACCGACCCCGCCCGTCAGCTTCATATTTCCCGCCATTCATGTGACCTCAGTTCCTATTGGACACCGATACAGCCAATAGGAATTCTGGGATGGTCCCCGCCCAGGTTCGGACGATGACGGCTCAAATGTTTCCCGCCTGTTTGTTGTAGACGTTGTATCATTCAGCAGATGTGAATCCAGAGCGGCCCCTGCTGGCCGTGTTTATAGTAACATCCCATCGCAGCGCAATTGACTTATAGTCCTCTGTATTGTAACCTGAAAAATGAACACTGCAATCTCTGCTGTAGTTTTTCCCTATTTTTAGCCAACCTTCCAGAATTTATTGATGGGCCCCAATAAGGGTCCCCCAGAAGTGCCTGCATATCCCCAATAAAGCCAGTGTAGTGGACACATTGTGGCCACCATGAGGTCAAACCACCGGGCTGTTGCTATTTGTTTTAGTTTCTATTCAGATGCAGCAGATTTTTTTGTTAAATTTTATGACTGAAAATCAGTTTAATTCATCTATCAGGCATATAGATTAGTGCAAGTCCCATTCAGAGGAGTGTGATGGGAGACATTTCTGCAACAAGCCTGTGGTGAAAAACAGCTTATTCCCAATCCACAGGGTAGTGCAGTGTTTTCCAACCAGGGTGCCTCCAGCTGCTGCA
The DNA here is from genome assembly GCF_029499605.1 of Hyla sarda. NCBI lineage: Eukaryota > Metazoa > Chordata > Amphibia > Anura > Hylidae > Hyla > Hyla sarda. Next base: position 291,686,429 of record NC_079193.1, read on the forward strand.
AAACTACAACTCCCAGCATGCCTGGACAGCCTTTGGCTGTCCAGGCATGCTAGGAGTTGAAGTTTTGCAACAGCTGGAGGCACCCTGGTAGGGAAATACTGGGGTAGAGGATAGGGCCGGCATTTATCATTGTAGGTGTAAGTGAAGCATTTATCATTGTAGGTGGAAGTGAAGCATTTTTCGACACCTTTTTTGTGTACTGGTAATGTGTAGGAGCACCAGATTTATTAAATTATCACAGAGCATTTGATAAAATGTGTGCAGGTCACATTTTCTGAAATTTCTCTCTTCACATAAAAGCCAAGCTAAGTCTGGGCTGGTGTAGTTTTAGAGACTTTTCATTGGCTTTGCACCTTTTTTGCGCCTTTTGAGTAGATAGTGGGATAATTCTAGAGCCTGACCCGTCACCACTGTCAGGCCATGTTCATATGACGTGGAGACATTCCACACATTTGAATAATCCGACAGTCCCTAGGACCGCTCGGTAATGCACCATCTCATAGACAGCAATGTGTTTCTGAGAGAAATACGCAAAAAGAATAGACAAGTCTATTCTTTTCGCGGACACTGGAATCGGGATTTCCATGGCAAACAACTGCCACGTAAATTCCACCATATAAACAGTGCAGAAGAATCTCATTGAAATCAATGGAACTCTGCTGCAGCGGGATGTCCATGCAGAATATTCCTGCAGAATTCCATAAGGACATCCCTAGCCTACATAGGACACATTTTCACTGAGCCCATTTTTGCTAATGCAGATCAATTATGGAAACTGCAGCAACCTGCAAGACTTCGTGCCCATGCACACCACGGAAATTCAAAGAATTTCCTCTCTAAATTCAGCCAGTGGATCTGTTGCCCAGAATCACACTTATTTGGGGTGAATTTTACAGTGGAAATAAGCATCGGCAAAACTAATGGGTCCTAATTGGCTTTTCCAAGTGGATAGATTGCAAGAAAAGTAAGAAAAGTAAAATAAACATGTTCATTCTTTTGGCAGAATGCAGATTGATAGGTCCCACTACAGAACATCCATAGGGTGTGATCAATGGGATTCTGCTGCTAGTGGATGCCTCTCAGAATTAATTTCAAGCAGAATATTCCTAGTGTGTATATGGACACCTAACAGATCCTTTCACTTTTTCACATTTTGTTATGTTGAGGTCTTGTGCTAAAATAAATTAGGTGCCCCATCATTCTGCACTCAATACCCTATAATGATTAAGTGAAAACTGAATTTTAGGAATTCTTGCAAAAAAAAAAAAGGCATAGATATAAGTATTCAGACCCTTTGCTAAGATGCTTGAAATTTTGCTCTGGAGCCTCCCATTTTTTCTTGATCATCTGTGAGATGTTTCTATACTCTGACTGGAGTCACTTGTGCTAAATTCAGTTAAAGGGGTACTCCACTGCTCAGCATTTGGAACAAACTATTCCGAACGCTGGAGCATGTGACGTCATAGCCCCGCCCCCTCGATGCAAGTCTATGGGAGGGGACGTGACAGCTGTCCCATAGACTTGCATTGAGGGGGCGTGGCATTACATCATGAGGGGGCAGGGCTATGACATCACGAGCTCCCAGCGCCGACTCCAGCATTCGGAACAGTTTTTTCCAAATGCTGAGCAGCAGAGTACCCCTTTAATTGGACATGATTTGGAAAGACACAGCCCTTTTTGTAGGTCTCACAGCTGACAATGCATATCAGAGCAAAAACCAAGCCATGAGGAGGAACTACTGCCAATAAAGCTCAGAGACAGGATTGTGGGGAGGCACAGATCTGGAGAAGACACAAAGAAAATTAGCCTAAAAACTAAACATAACTCATTAATTCACATGGACTGGACAGTGCAATTAGTAAAAATGTCAGTCTTTACACCAATAGCTTATTAATGGTTAACATAGCGAAATTGCCATCTACTGTACTATTTTGAACTGGGGTTTGCAGGTCACAAGTACAGTATTTCCAGGCCTATCACTTGTTTTCCCTCTTGATGAATTGTTTTGTAACTCAATTGGAGCAGAAATATTCCAAGTCCATTCTCTAAAGCCTGCAAACATAACCAAGATATGAGATGTGAGATGTGTCAGATTAGAGGGGTCCTGACCACAGACAATCCCCCAACCCCTTTGAGAGAGACTACGGACCAGAGTCTTAGGAATGGAGCAGGAGATTGGAGGATCATCAGATATAGTGGAGTACAACTACCTTCAGCACTACCATGGGCTAGGAAAATGCAGTACACCCAAAAAACTTCCCACTCCATTCTGAAGTGCCACCAATCACCTAGTATAAGACTGCAGGAATCCCCATGATCCGATACTCCTCTATCCTTTGGTTAGGGGATAAGTGTTTTAAGTTGAAATACCCCCCTTAAGGGTGGGGTCACATAGAATTGATCTGCTGGATATTTTACACTGCGGCTCTGTTAATGATGGACCCTAAAGTGTGTCTCCAGCTGTGCCTGCCCGTATCGGCAGTTCACCACTACGAGCGGAGACCGTGATCTGCAAGTCACCATGCGCAGTGTACTCCTATCCAGAATGCTCCTGGCCTAGCTCAGAGAGCTGTCGCAATGTATGCGAGTACAACGCACATGCGCACAGTACATTGCAGATCACTGTCCAATTGCCACTATGAGCAGGCACAATTTGAGGCACTGTAAAATATGTTGATCCGTTCCGTGACCCTAACCTTAAGGGAAGCCTGTTACTACATTTTGGGCCAAACAAACCACCATTACATATTTATGCAGCTGTGTGTCAAACCTGCCTAAATTTGTGTTGTAATTAACCAGCCGGAAGGGGACTTCGTCCACAAAAGAAAAATGTCACATGTTCGCACCCGCACTAACCACAGGTACTGATTGATAGTGCCGGAGACGCTGATTCCTACGATCCCTACCTTAGCCGGATCCAGCCGCCCGCACTCTTAGTTTTATTATATCTGGAAATGTGGCTGTAACTGGCACAGGCGGGGTTTCTGTAGCTTAACACTGACTTCAGCACTGCCAGCTTATGAATATTAATCCCCCTCACTTTGGCTCTCCCTCTCTTCGCTGCTCCCAACTGATCTTCACTCCACATGTGCCGCTTCCTGACATGTGCAGTGAAGTCCAGTTAGGAACAGCGAAGAGCTGGAGGGGGGTGAATATTCATAAGCGGGCTGCGTTGACATTAGTGCCAGTTAAGCTACAGAAAAACTGCCAGTGCCAGTTACAGCCACATTTCGATATCAAACTAAGATTGCGGGCAAAGGGCAAGATGGAGCCAGCCAAGGTAGGGACCATAGGAATCAGTCTTCACACTATCCATCAGTACCTGTGGTTAGTGCGGGAGCAAACATGTGAATTATCCTTAACCTTCCTGCTGCAATCCTTTCAGATAGTGAAGATTAGGCCCAGTGGCATCAGGGTTCAGCGTTCCATACTAAGCCAATTAGTGCAGCATTGATTTCCCACCATGGCCAGTGGTGGGCATAAATATAACCAGCTCAAGCACCACAGATTCTGTTAAGTGGCCAAGGTTCTAACCTGTCCTGCTGGATAACCCCATTATTTTACTTAAAGTTCAAGACTCTTCAGCTTTGGGCACATGTGCACTGTTTCAGAGCAGGTATTGACCATACACCTTGCTGTGCTGCCCAAGGGCAATAAAATCTCACCTGAAGCTGCCAAGACAAGTCCTGACTGGAAGTAGTTCACTCTGCTCCTACTAAAGTTAGTAAGATCAGAGGCTGCAGTAAGTGTACTGCTGCTACACAGTAGGAAACTGCTTCCGGCTATGACCGGGAATAAATGTCATTGTGGAGGGTCTGACTGCTGGGACCCTCACGATCTGTAGCCCAGCACTCATGCACAGAGCACTAACCACTGCACAATGGTCGGCACCTCCATACATCTATGGGCGAGCCAAAGATTAGTACAGCCTTTGTACCTCTGGTTCTCCCATAGACAGTGCATGGAGGGGACAGGTAGACTACCTCAGAGGAAAGCTGGCCATTGGGGAAGAAAAAAGTGCCCCTGCAGCTGAATCTCCCAGCCTCTCCCACCAGCTGTTGCAAGACTACAACCCCCAGCATGTCACTGTAAGGGCATGCTGGGAGTTGTTGTCTTGCAACAGGTAGCAGGTGGGTGCTACATGTGCAGAGAAACTGTCCCTGTGAGGCTAGCAGGGATGCAGATAATGTGCATGAATGCTGAGAACTGCCCCTGTAGGGTGTTAGGGGTGTGTACACCTGAGCCACTCATAGGCTGGCTCATCACAACACCAATGTTATGAGAAGTGTCCCTGTAGCCTAATGTGACCCTGGCTGTGATTGGCTAAGGCCCCTGGCAACAGGGACCCTTCATTACGCTTGTGTTCTGAACAAAACTATTCCGAACACTATGGGCACGGGGTTTGCAGTTGCACCTGCAGCAATTTGTACTAAACCACTATACACAGGATAGGGGCAAGTGTCTGGAATTCTCCTTTATGTAAAAATTATTGTAGCCAGCTTCATCCCCAAGCTGCAGGGGGTTCATGGCCCAAACCCACTAAACACCTACTTTACAAAGTCACAAGAATGGCATAAACTCCAGCTTTGTGTAACTTTTGCAAATTTGCAGCTTTTCACTTGTATTAAGAGCATACATGGCTTCATAACACTCTTCAATACTCCAGTCTGTACAGCATATATATTTTCTAATGTTGCTGCCAAAGCCAGTTCTTTTTACCCATTAAATCTGAAATGAACAATTGTTTCAAGATCTTTTATTCAGGAAACATGGCATTTATGCATCAGCAATGGTGACTTCAACTTCTACACCAGGCTCAATACTGATGGAAGTGATCTGTTTCACAATCTCAGAGGGGCTGTGCAGATCGATCAGACGCTTGTGGATACGCATCTGGAAGCGATCCCATGTCTTGGATCCCTCACCACAAGGGGTTTTTCTTGTTGTGATGCGCAGAGTCTAAAATAAAAAGATATATTTGTTAGAGATCAACTTCACAGTATATAAAAAAAAACTAAACCCAAAACTGATCAGTTGCAGTTTTACACCTGCTGGAACAATGCACTAGAGCAGTGGTCTTCAACCTGTGGACCTCCAGATGTTGCAAAACTACAATTCCCAGCATGCCCGGACAGCCAACGGCTGTCCTGGCATGCTGGGAGTTGTAGTTTTGCAACATCTGGAGGTCCACAGGTTGAAGACCACTGCCCTAGGGCATGTGATGGGCTGGTTTAAAATTCCATTATTTATATTTACACTAATTTATATTTCAATCTATGGTGCTGCTTGAAGGCTCATTTCTGCATCATGATAGCTTTTATTGCTACCATTTTGGTTTAGATGAGGCTTTGGACTATTTCAGACATGTGATCAAAATTAAATGCAAACTTTGTTTACTGTACAGGATTAACATTATGGTGAGAATCAAAACCTGTCCAGACAATAAGTTGCCCATAGCAATCAGATTGCTTCTAGAGATGAGCGAACTTACAGTAGATTCGGTTTGTCATGAACTTCTCGGCAGTTGATGACTTATCCTGCATAAATTCAGCTTTCAGGTGCTCCCGTGGGCTGGAAAAGGTGGATGCAGTCCTAGGAGACTCTTTCCTAGGATTGTATCCACCTTTTCCAGCCCACCGGAGCACCTGAAAGCTGAATTTATGCAGGATAAGTCATCAACTGCTGAGCCGAGAAGTTTGTGATGAATCAAATTTACTGTAAGTTCGCTCATCTCCAATTGCTTCTTTCATTTTTGATTTAAATTAAAGCGATCCGATTGGTTGCTATGGGCAACTGGACAACTTTCCCTCTGCACAGGTTTTGATAAATCTTCCCCTATATTCTTATAGATTAGACAATTCTGTTGCAGCGATACAAAATTCTTAAACCACTTATGGGTTGCCTGTGGGCAGCCCAGAAAATCCCTAATTTCCCAAATACCTAACATTTAAAAGTGCGATTTTTATTGTGTAATTTCTGCACATATGTGCAGAAATTACACAATAAAAATTGCACTTTTAAATACAAGTTAGGTATTTGGAAAATTGGTTTTTTTCTGGGCTGCCCACAGGCAACCCATAAGTGGTTTAAGTTTCCACCCTCCATATACCAGTCTCCACTTGTATCTTAATACAAAATTCTTAATCTAACTCCTTGGGGCGCTATTTAAAAATATATTAACACTTTAGTGCAGTGTCTTTAAAACAGTATTCAGCTGTAGCAAAACTATAACTCCCAGCATGCTCTGAAAGCAAAATTTTAAAAGGTTAATGACCAAGTGATTGCCTGTCCCATTTAACTTCATCCTCCCGGACAAGCCATTATAATGCAATTTGGTGCTGTAAATTGGATTTTAAATTGCAAGCAGGATTATGTGACATCTAGACTGGCACTAACCACAATGCCAAATTCTTATGGCTCCATGTATATTACTGAAAGTATCTGAAGGTTAAGCGTCACTTACCTTGGTGGGCATACGGACAGGTCCCTTCACTTTCAGGTTCTTCTCCTTAGCTCCACGGATCAGGTCGGCACAGACTAGAAGCCAAATGTAGATTTCATTAGAAACCCTCATAGCATTTGTGTGTATGTCACTATGAAGTGCGGAGGTCGGCTCAGAATAGCGTATAAATCAATCACTTTGAATCATTGAAAAAAGATCATCCTCATTGCCAACCAAATTCAATGTGTTTTCATTTGTGGGCCAGTTTTCTACATATCGCAGGATATCTGCTTAAATTTTTTGTGTGAACCTAGTGACATTTCAAAAGTAAAGTTACTATACCATACATTTGGCCAATATTGACCTATGTTTGACTTGCATAAATTAGCTGCTGTTCCAAATTGATCTTAAAAGGGATTTGCTACGCTAAATTTAGTGACCCATCCTCAGGAGCCATTAATATGAGATCTGCGCTCCAACAATCAGCTTTGTGTATATGGGTGTTGCAGCTTTGTCAGAATGACTGGAGGGGCCATGCTGTACAGGGGCCATTTACTTATGGAAGACAAACTGCAGTAGCTAGCAAAGCCACTATACTGGGTATAAAGCTGTCTGCTTCGAGCCCTGTTCTCTGTAAGTGGGCACTGCCTTTAGTTATCAGGTGACCAATTTTTTTGGCCTCTTGAGGCTAGGTCATCAATAGGTTTAGCCTTAAAATCCCCTTTAAAGGGGTACTGCAATGGAAAAAATTGTAAATCAACTGGTGCCAGAACATTAAAAAGATTTGAAAATGACTTCTATAAAAAAGATTTAACCTTCCAGTACTTCTTAGCAGCTGTATGCTACAGAGGAAATTGGTTTTTTTTTTATTTCTTTTTGTCTTGCCCAGTGCTCTCTGCCAACACCTCAGTCTGTCAGGAACGTCCAGAGAAGCATAGGTATGCAATGGGGATTCTCTCCTGCTCGGCAGTTCCTGACACAGGCATCAGGTGTCAGCAGAGAACACTCTGGGCAAGTCAAAAAAGAAATTCAAAAATAAAATTTCCTCTGTAGCGTACATCTGCTAAAAAGTACTGGATGGATAAAGTTTTTTTTAAATAAAAGTCATTTACAAATCTGTTTAACTTTCTGGCACCAGCTGATAAGTGTTTTCCATCAGAGTACCTGTTTAAGACCAAACTTTGGGGTACAACACCCCCTGCTACAGAACAGCAAGTATAGTATATTAAGCCAAGTATAACAATACCTTTCTCCAGAGATTTAACATTGCGACTTGTGAGTGTAATTCTGATGCGATGGATGGCCACTTCCTGCTCAACAGGTGCTTTGCCTGTGTCTTTAAAAGCCTGGGGGAACAAGTGTGAAAACACCAAAATCAGTATTGTCAAACACACCATTGTGCACCTCAGATGTGCCAACACTCCATAAGTATTACATTTTAGCAACCAGCACTAGCATTACAATCTCCAACTTTTGCAAAACTACAACTCAGCATGCCCGGACATCCAAAGGCTGTCCAGGCATGCTGGGAGTTGTAGTTTTGCAAAAGCTGGAGGCATACTGTGGGGATACACTGGTCTACAGAGATAAGGTCTCAAATGCAATAGCAACTTCAGAAATCAATGACTGAATGTCCTAGAGTGTATACAACTCCAATACAAGCCTATGTCTCCATTGTTGCACTACACTATATAACCTGCAGACAGTGTAGGAGAGGGATTGAGAGTAAACAGTGTAAGGGTGCATGCACACTAGGTTTCTTAAGATACGGGACCGTATACAGCTGGGAAGAGAGGGCGGAGAGTCAGGGGCGGGGTAACCACATGCTGCCGTATGCAGTCCCGTATGTAATGTATTTCAATGAGCGACTGGAGTGAAACGCTGCCTCCGTTTTGCCCTGTATACAGTTTCCCGACCAGACCTAACGCTGTTGACTGTTTTTAGGTCCTGTCGGGAAACCGTATACGGGCCAAATGGAGGCAGCATTTCACTCTGGTCGCTCATTGAAATACATTAGCAACGGGACCGCATATGGTAGCCCCCCTCTCCCCAGCCGTATACGGTCCCGTATCTTAAGAAACGTAGTGTGCATGCACCCTGAAGATGATGGAAGCTGCTGGGGATGGAGTGATAAAGTGCTTTGATAGAAGCAGACTGCCCATTTACAAGTGCTGCCCAACTACATGGTCCCAGATTGTCTACTCGGGTGCCCACTTGTTGGCAGCACAGACACATTCAGCTGATGACCATTCATTGAGGAGATTTATGAACCCTTGTGCAGAGCAAAAGTTGCCCATCGCAGTCACATTGTGACTTATTCAGAGCAATATGCGGTGGGTAACTACACCACTTCCTCTGAGGGATTTGTTAAATCTCCCCATTGGCCAACTGATAGTCCTTTAAGTTGAAAAACTTGACATTTCTACAGTAATGGAGCATAACAGGGCAGAGACCACCATGAACCCATGGGGAGAGCTGGGAGAAGTGTGAGGCCGTGCGCTTCACTCTGATCCAACCTATTGCAGGAAACAGGCCCCAATGTATGGATCATGTCCCCGACAAGTCAGGCAAAACGGAGTGAAGTGCACACCCCCAGGCTTCTCCCACCTACACCAAGCCATGTGTTGTCTGAAGACCCAGGCTCCTTCCAGACAAGAGTTAATACATCACATGACTAACCCTTTAGTGACCACATGGTAATACAAAAAGTATTCATGTAAAGAAACCAATAAAGCTGTGTCTCCTGATAAGCAAAACTACAAATCCCTGCATGCCCATAAAGCCTTTCAGCTGGCCAGGCTTGATGGAAGTTGTAGTTTTGCAACAGCTGGAGTCACCCAATTAGGAGACACTGCCATAGAGCCTAAAGTCTGGTCCTGTAGCAGAAGGGCAGTGGTCTTCAACCTGTGGACCTCCAGATGTTGCAAAACTACAACTCCCAGCATGCCCGGACAGCCATTGGCTGTCCGGGCATGCTGGGAGTTGTAGTTTTGCAACATCTGGAGGTCCACAGGTTGAAGACCACTGTACTAGGGCAACAGTCAAACCTAGAAGTACTACTACATTTTGTTATACCCCAGCAGGGCATCAGGCAGACTACACACCTGCACCACGTTTAAGGTGTGAACACAGCCCTACACGGACAGAACTGCAGCCCCTAAGATAAGATTTTAGTCAAAACAACTTTAACGCAGGAGCGCAGCAGAGGAGAGATACACGGCAAAGGCCGTCCAACATTGTCCCTTAACCCGATGCGGCACCGCAGCACACTCACCATGTCTGATCACCGTCCTGACCGACTTATTCGTGTACGAAGAGCGCGAACAGCGGTGAGCCAGGAGCAGATGGTCAGCAACGTGTACACACCACAACGGCGCGAGTCAAAGAGGCCGAACACGCCCGCCTGCCTGCTATTTATACCACCCGGGCTCCCGGCCTACCGGAAATACGTCATCACTACAGGGACGCTGTGTTACGCCCCGCCATCTTTAATCAGGGCGCCCGACCCTCACTGTAGTAGAATAGGCAAATATGATATACGGACGAGGAGTGGGGTCGGTGTGGAAACGTTCAGTAACGGGGTGGGGGAGCCCAACGTGGATACGTCATTACGTTGACAAGACTGTTCCATGCTATTAGGAGTCTTGACTATTCGGCTCCTGTTTATAACCAGTTGTTTGCTGTGTTTTATGCTCGTCTACATGAAGCTCCGCCCATAAGTTGTACCCGCCTTTTCATGTAGATATATATATTTAACTTATTATGTGGGAAGTGACACTTTATATACAGCGATTAAAAAAATTAAAAATTTTGTATCAAAATTAGTATTCTTATAAGTGTCTTCTACTAAGCCAAAAAAAAGTTTTTATTTTTTTTAAGTATTATGTGGCTGTCGCACTGTATCTACAGTTATCTATTAACCCCTTAAATGGGCACTGTCACATACAAAAACATCTGTTATGTTGTAAAGCATGCAAAACCAATAGCTTCCAATAGCAATTGCTTTCATTAGAACATTTTCAGTACTTCATACTGAAAAAGCCAGTCAAACAACTGCCCCCCCCCCTGCCTGCTTGCACACATACTAGTCCTGCTGTGTCCATGTGTCATCACCTATGTCATGGACACACTTCCTTGATTGACAGCTGTGAGCGCAGGGCTCACAGATAGAGGAAAAACCCTCTCACTGTCAGCTTGTGTCCCGCTACTGTCAGTGAGGACAAGCTGGGAGTTGTAGTTTTGCTTATGCTAGTAAACTGAGGGAGGGGGCGGAGACCTGCACAGTGAGGCCACGCCCCTCCCTTTGTGAGGAATTCAGACTAGTGAGCTAAATTAACCCCTTAAGGACACATGATGTACTGGAACGTCATGTGTCCGCTCCCGATCTATAACGCGGGGCCACGGCGATCAATAAGTCCTATCAATGCAAAAATGGTACCGCTAAAAACTTCAGATCACGGCTCAAAAAATGAGCCCTCATACCGCCCCATACGCGTAAAAGTAAAAAAGCTATAGGGGTCAGAAGATGACAATTTTAAACGTATTAATTTTCCTGCATGTAGGTATGATTTTTTCCAGAAGTACAACATAATCAAATCTATATAAGTAGGGTATCATTTTAATCGTATGGACCTACAGAATAAATATCAGGTGTCATTTTTACCGAACTATGCACTGCGTAGAAACGGAAGCCCCCAAAAGTTACAAAACAGCGGGTTTTTTTTCAATTTTGTCTCACAATGATTTTTTTTCCGTTTCACCGTAGATTTTTGGGCAAAATGACTGACGTCATTACAAAGTAGAATTGGTGGCACTAAAAATAAGCCATCATATGGATTTTTAGGTGCAAAATTGAAAGAGTTATGATTTTTTAAAGGCAAGGAGGAAAAAGCGAAAATGCAAAAATGGAAAAACCCTCGGTCCTTAAGGGGTTAAAAGTATAATTAAAAAAATAAATAAAGGTGCTAGACACATATAAATTAGATGTACATGGTCAGGATTAGGTACTGAGTGATATATTTAAAAAAAAGTTTTTTTTTTTGTTGGATCTGACGGGTACGCTTTAAGGATGGAGGGATTTTTCATTTTTGGACTTTCACTTTTTCCTCCTTGCCTTCTAATAGCCATAATACTTTTCATTTCCCACCTACAGACCCATATGATGCTTGTTTTTTGCGCCACCAATTGTACTTTGTAATGACATCACTAATTTTACCACAAAATCTACGATAAAACCCCCAAAAAATATTTATGAGGTAAAATTGGGGGAAAAAACTCCATGTTGCAAATGTTAGGGGCTTTTGTTTCCACACAGCACACTTTTTGGTAAAAATGACACCTTATCTTTATTCTGTAGATCCATATGGCTACAATGATATGCAATTTATAAAGGTTGTGTTTTACTTTGGTACTTTTATTTAAAAAAAAAAAAAATAATTACCCTTTGTAAGAAAATAAATATGCTTAAAATTGTCCTCTTCTTACCCCAACAACTGTATTTTTCTTATATGAGGCTGTATGAGGGCAATTTTTTGTGCCTTTATGTGTAATTTTTATCAGCACCATTTTTTTTTGGGTGGGACTTTTTAAAACATTTTCTGGTAAATGAAGTGACTAAAATCAGTTATTCTTGGCTTTGGACTTTTTTTTTACATTTAGGTCATTCACCATGCAGTTTCATTAACATTTTCATACTTTAGACATTTCCGCACGTGGCAATATCACATTTTTATTTTATGTGGTGGAAAGGGGGGGGGGGGATTTAAACTTTTATTAGGGAAAGGGCTTATTCGCATTTTTTCACATGCATATTACATGCAATCTTTCGGTTGCATACATTGAACAGTGCTGTGCCACAGCGCATGATCTGTGTCTATGGTATATACTCTCTTTTTTCAGGCTATAGAAAAAAAAACGAGGAAAAAACAAAGGGGCGTTCCTTAGTGTAGTAGTCCTAGGATATGAAATGGTTATGCGATTGCCACCACCAGCACCCAAGGTGTCGCACTGACCTTAAGTGGATAAACAAAAGGATCAGAAGGGCCACTGTCGTGTGGTCGGGGGCATGCAAAGATAGGATTGTGACAGCCTGCTGTTCTCACCCATTTTTTTCCATTTTCCCAAGGGAGACGGACCACAAGAGTAATGTAAAGAGTACAAAAAGATGGGGTTTCTTGTGAGAGCGCTACTGTGTGACGAAGATGATGAAATAAAACAGCAATATGAGCCAGCACTTACACAGGACTAACTTTTATTGAAAGAAAAGGAAGTCAAATGTAAAACATGGCAACGCGTTTCGGCACACTCTCGCGCCTTCCCGCAGGAACCCCGGCCAGGACGACATAAAATTATATTTGTGGACCTGAGGAAGGCGCGAGAGTGCGCCGAAACGCGTTGTCCTGTTTTACTTTTGACTTCCTTTTCTTTCAATAAAAGTTAGTCCTGTGTAAGTGCTGGCTCATATTGCTGTTTTATTTCATCATCTTCGTCACACAGTAGCGCTCTGACAAGAAACCCCATCTTTTTGTACTCTTTACATTACTTTTTTCAGGCTAGTAATTTTGTGCTCTCTTCATGACAGTTCTCTGTTTAGTTTATGGTTTGTCTGATAAAATAAAATACTGGTGGTGCAGTTTTCCAGGTTAGTGAAATCCTGCATTATCTGCCATTTAGAGGTCTCCGTAAAGCCAGACCACAATCTTATGGCTGCCATTGTTACAGAAGCCATAGCGGGTCCCATTGATTTATAATGGATTTGTACTGGAAATGATCATACTGTGTGGTGCACATGAGGTTGTCCCACCACTAGAACTTATCCCCTATCTACAGGATAAGGGCTTGATCATAAGTGGTCTGACTGCTGAGACCCCACAATCCTGAGATCTGTACCAAAGCCACTTATAAGAGCGGGAGCGGTGGTCATGTTCTGTTCCATTCATTCTCAAACTGATGCTCCATTCATTCTCTATGGTAGCTGCTTAAGATAGCAGATCCCCCCAGCCATCTCTTGCACTTATCACACAGGATATCACTAAAAAAAAGAGCCGGGTAGTTGTCACAGAGCCTGTCAAACATCTATAACTGACTTGTGAAACTGCATTAAATTTAGGGTTTATTAGATATGCATTAAAAAAGTTTGAGAACAAGAGATCCTCAAAAAACAGTCATAGAAACTAAGGATGTTAAAGGGGTACTCCGCTGGAAACACATTTTTTTTAAATCAACTGGTGCCAGAAAGTTAAACAGATTTGTAAATTACTTCTATTTAAAAATCTTTCAGTATGACCACAGTGCTCTCTGCTGACACCTCTGTCCATGTCAGGAACTGTCCAGAGTACAAGCAAATCCCAATAGCAAACCTCACAGTTCCAGATGCGGACAGAGGTGTCAGCAGAGAGCACTGTGGTCTGACAAAAGAATTCCAGAAAGAAATACAATTTCATGTGAAGCATACAGCAGCTGATAAGTACTGGAAGGATTAAGATTTTTAAATAGAAGTAATTTACAAACCTCAGAAGGAAATATATAATATGAAATAATTATATAACCAGTCCTCAAGAAGTAGTGAAAAAAGGAGAAAGAAAAGGAAAGAATGAATACAAAGAGAGAAGTAATAGTGATTTTGAATAAAAAATGTACAGTGATATGTGAGTAAAAATAAAAATAAAAATGGAAAGAAAAAAGAAGAAAAAAAAAAGAGAAAAAATAAAAGTGAGTATGAAAGTTCTCAGTATCAAAGAAAAGTGGATAAGTGCAAAGTAATAATCAGAAAAAATGAGGGTAATGTGAATATTAATAATTATTAGACATCAAAAAAACAAAAAATATGAGAATAATAAGAATGCCTGCAGAAAATGATAATTCTTAAACAATCATATGCATTTATTAAAAATAATAATTGATGCCTGGGCAGGGCCCTTGCTCAGGCATGCAATATAAATATTCCAATAGAATAATTTAAAAAATGCCAACTATCTCAAAATATAAAAATTAAAAAATTGTCCTTTGTAGCCGAAAAAATGTATCAAGTGGTTTGAATAGCAACAGTATTGAATATAATATCCAGCGATCAGAGAAACTGTGTACTCCAGTGATACTCCAATGTGAAACACAGTCACCTTAAACTGTAGTAAATGTTTCAATATTTCATTCAGAAGATATAATGTAATTGCTCACTGTTATCCACTTGTGTCCCACAACAGGTGTTTGTAGAATAGCAATATTAATAGCAAGATATAGTTACAGTTGCTTATATGAAGTCAGGCACAGTACCTTATGGTTTTGTTCACCGTAATGATCGGCAGCTGAATATCTCCAGAGTTGCAGGCTCCGGGGACTGTGGGAGCCCAGTGCCCGCACGGACCGGATCAATCACTACCCTGGTATGGGTAGGGAGGTACTTTTCGTGCCGTGGTTGGGAAGATGTGATGATCCCGATTACGATGATGTAGAGCACTGGGTAATAGATTGTAGCCAAGCAGGAGTATCGTGCTTTGCACAGCTCAGTGGCCGGTCTGTGGAGAAATCGGCAGCGGCTACCCGGCGTCCTCGTGGCGTGTGAATAGCGCGCTAATTCACAGTGGTCCACTAGTCCGGGTCCTACAGCGCTGTCTAGGCAGTATCGGCTGATACAGGTATAAAACCAGATTTGAGATAGGGATGGCTGATAGATATGAGACAAGGCTAGACGCGTTTCACGACTTAATGTCGCATTCTTCAGTAGCCTGATTAAATTAAAAAGGCCAGTACATATGAGGCAGGCTTATATAAGAAAAAACCAATAATGTCACTAACCGGTAAATGGAATAGAAAGACATAGGGAAAACCTGGAATCGGATCTAACAGATGATATATGGATAGTACAGAGGTATAAAGTGTGGATGAATTATATTACTCATCTAGTGTAATTGTGTATAAATGAATAAATAGATATATATGTAAAAATTATGATAAAATATAAATTTTATATAGTTAAAAAATGGGAGTGAGAATATAAAGATGTTAAATTGGTAGATGCATATGTACACATGTATACACATGCATAGATATATATAGATGTGTACATACATATAAAATAAAATCATATCAGGAAAATTGTGTGTAAGACATCATAGGCATAAATTACACTAAATTTGATCAATCAGTAGATGAATGAGCAATGAGACACTAACAGTAAAACAAGTAAAATTAACCCCTTAAGGACCAGGCCATTTTATACCTTAAGGACCGGAGCGTTTTTTGCAATTCTGACCACTGTCACTTTAAACATTAATAACTCTGGAATGCTTTTAGTTATCATTCTGATTCCGAGATTGTTTTTTCGTGACATATTCTACTTTAACTTAGTGGTAAAATTTTATGGTAACTTGCATCCTTTCTTGGTGAAAAATCCCAAAATTTGATGAAAAAAATGAAAATTTTGCATTTTTCTAACTTTGAAGCTCTCTGTTTGTAAGGAAAATGGATATTCAAAATAAAACATTTTTGGGTTCACATATACAATATGTCTACTTTATGTTTGCATCATAAAATTTATGAGTTTTTACTTTTGGAAGACACCAGAGGGCTTCAAAGTTCAGTAGCAATTTTGAAATTTTTCACAAAATTTTCAAACTCACTATTTTTCAGGGACCAGTTCAGTTTTGAAGTGGATTTGAAGGGTCTTCACATTAGAAATACCCCATAAAAGACCCCATTATAAAAACTACACCCCCTAAAGTATTCAAAAAAACATTCAGTAAGTGTATTAACCCTTTAGGTGTTTCACAGGAATAGCAGCAAAGTGAAGGAGAAAATTCAAAATCTTCATTTTTTACACTCGCATGTTCTTGTAGACCCAATTTTTGAATTTTTATAAGGGGTAAAAAGGAGAAAATTTTTACTTGTATTTGAAACCCAATTTCTCTCGAGTAAGCACATACCTCATATGTCTATGTTAATTGTTCGGCGGGCGCAGTAGAGGGCTCAGAAGTGAAGGAGCGACAAATGGTTTTTGGGGGGCATGCCGCATTTAGGAAGCCCCTATGGTGCCAGGACAGCAAAAAAAAACACATGGCATACCATTTTGGAAACTAGACCCCTCAGGGAACGTAACAAGGGGTAAAGTGAACCTTAATATCCTACAGGTGATTCACGACTTTTGCATATGTAAAAAAAATATATTTTTTTTTTACCTAAAATGCTTGGTTTCCCAAAAATTTTACATTTTTAAAAAGGGTAATAGCAGAAAATACCCCCCAAAATTTGAAGCCCAATTTCTCCCGATACAGAAAACACCTCGCATGGGGGTGAAAAGTGCTCTGCTGGTGCACTACAGGTCTCAGAAGAGAAGGAGTCACATTTGGCTTTTTGAAAGCAAATTTTGCTCTGGGGGCATGCCGCATTTAGGAAGCCCCTATGGTGCCAGAACAGCAAAAAAAAAACACATGGCATACCATTTTGGAAACTAGACCCCTCGGGGAACGTAACAAGGGGTAACGTGAACCTTAATGCCCTACAGGTGTTTCACGACTTTTGCATATGTAAAAAAATATACATTTTTTTTACCTAAAATGCTTGGTTTCCCAAAATGTTTACATTTTTAAAAAGGGTAATAGCGGAAAATACCCCCCAAAATTTGAAGCCCAATTTCTCCCGATTCAGAAAACACCCCATATGGGGGTGAAAAGTGCTCTGCTGGCGCACTACAGGTCTCAGAAGAGAAGGAGTAACATTTGGCTTTTTGAAAGCAAATTTTGCTCTGGGGGCATGCCGCATTTAGGAAGCCCCTATGGTGCCAGAACAGCAAAAAAAAAAACACATGGCATACCATTTTGGAAACTAGACCCCTCGGGGAACGTAACAAGGGGTAATGTGAACCTTAATACCCTACAGGTGTTTCACGACTTTTGCATATGTAAAAAAATATATATTTTTTTTACCTAAAATGCTTGGTTTCCCAAAATTTTTACAATTTTAAAAAGGGTTATAGCAGAAAATACCCCCCAAAATTTGAAGCCCAATTTCTCCCGATTCAGAAAACACCCCATTTGGGTGTGAAAAGTGCTCTGCTGGCGCACTACAGGTCTCAGAAAAGAAGGAGTCACATTTGGCTTTTTGAAAGCGAATTTTGCTCTGGGGGCATGCCGCATTTAGGAAGCCCCTATGGTGCCAGGACAGCAAAAAAAAAACACATGGCATACCATTTTGGAAACTAGACCCCTCGGGGAACGTAACAAGGGGTAATTTGAACCTTAATACCCTACAGGTGTTTCACGACTTTTGCATATGTAAAAAAATATATATTTTTTTTACCTAAAATGCTTGTTTTCCCAAAAATTTTACATTTTTTAAAAGGGTAATAGCAGAAAATACCCCCCAAAATTTGAAGCCCAATTTCTCCCGAGTACGGCGATACCCCATATGTGGCCCTAAACTGTTGCCTTGAAATACGACAGCGCTCCAAAGTGAGAGCGCCATACGCATTTGAGGCCTAAATTAGGGATTGCATAGGGGTGGACATAGGGGAATTCTACGCCAGTGATTCCCAAACAGGGTGCCTCCAGCTGTTGTAAAACTCCCAGCATGCCTGGACAGTCAACGGCTATCTGGCAATACTGGGAGTAGTTGTTTTGCAACAGCTGGAGGCTCCGTTTTGGAAACAGTGGCGTACCAGACGTTTTTCATTTTTATTGGGGAGGGGAGGGGGGCTGTGTAGGGGTATGTGTATACGTAGTGTTTTTTACTTTTTATTTTATTGTGTGTTAGTGTAGTGTAGTGTTTTTAGGGTACAGTCACACGGGCGGGGGTTCACAGTAGTTTCTCGCTGGCAGTTTGAGCTACGGCAGAAAATTTGACGCAGCTCAAACTTGCAGCCGGATACTTACTGTAATCCTCCGCCCATGTGAGTGTACCCTGTACGTTCACATTGGGGGGGACATCCAGCTGTTGCAAAACTACAACTCCCAGCATGTACGGTCTATCAGTGCATGCTGGGAGTTGTAGTTTTGCAACCGCTGGAGGCTCCGTTTTGGAAACAGTAGCGTACCAGACGTTTTTCATTTTTATTGGGGAGGGGAGGGGGGCTGTGTAGGGGTATGTGTATATGTGGTGTTTTTTACTTTTTATTTTATTGTGTGTCAGTGTAGTGTAGTGTTTTTAGGGTACAGTCGCACGGGCAGGGGGTTCACAGTAGTTTCTCGCTGGCAGTTTGAGCTGCGGCAGAAATTTTGCCGCACCTCAAACTTGCAGCCGGATACTTACTGTAATCCTCCGCCCATGTGAGTGTACCCTGTACATTCACATTGGGGGGGGGGGGGGGAACATCCAGCTGTTGCAAAACTACAACTCCCAGCATGTACGGTCTATCAGTGCATGCTGGGAGTTGTAGTTTTGCAACAGCTGGATGCACACTGGTTGTGAAACACCGAGTTTGGTAACAAACTCAGTGTTTTGCAACCAGTGTGCCTTCAGCTGTTGCAAAAGCTACAACCCCCAGCATGTACGGACAGCGGAAGGGCATGCTGGGTGTTGTAGTTATGCAACAGCTGGAGGCATACTACTTTGGCTGGGGATGCTGGGGATTGTAGTTATGCAACAGCTGGAGACACACTGGTTTACTACTTAACTCAGTGTGCCTTCAGCTGTTGCAAAACTACAACTCTCAGCAGTCACCGACAGCCAACGGGCATGCTGGGAGTTGTAGTTATGCAACCACCAGATGCACCACTACAACTCCCAGCATGCACTTTAGCTGATTGTGCAAGCTGGGAGTTGTAGTTACACAACAGCTGAAGGTGCACTTTTCCATAGAAAGAATGTGCCTCCAGCTGTTGCAAAACTACAAGTCCCAGCATGCCCATAAGGGCATGCTGGGAGTTGTGGTGGTCTGCCTCCTGCTGTTGCATAACTACAACTCCCAGCATGCCCTTTTTGCATGCTGGGAGCTGTTGCTAAGCAACAACAGGAGGCTGTCACTCACCTCCAACGATCCTCGCCGCACAGGTCAGTCCCTCGTCGTCTCCGCCGCCGCCGCTGCTCCTGGGGCCCCGATCCCAACAGGGGCGCCGGGGATCGGGGTCCCCAGCACCCGGGGTGCACGTCCCGCACCCGCTCACGTCCTCCGGAAGAGGGGCGGAGCGGGTTGCGGGAGTGACACCCGCAGCAGGCGCCCTGATTGGTCGGCCGGTAATCCGGCCGACGAATCAGGGCGATCGCGAGGTGGCACCAATGCCACCTCACCCCTGCTGCCTCTGGCTGTTCGGGGCCGTCTCTGACGGCCCCGATCAGCCAATAATTCCGGGTCACCGGGTCAATGGAGACCCGATTGACCCGGAATCTGCCGCAGATCGCTGGACTGAATTGTCCAGCGATCTGCGGCCATCGCCGACATGGGGGGTCATAATGACCCCCCTGGGCGATATGCCCCGATGCCTGCTGAACGATTTCAGCAGGCATCGGGGACCGGCTCCGCTCCAGATGGTTGCGGGGGGCCGGTAAAACACATGACGTTCTCATACGTCATGTGTCCTTAAGGACTCGGAAATGGAGACGTATGAGAACGTCATGTGTCCTTAAGGGGTTAATATATGAGAAGGGAAAAAGGAAAGAAAAAGATGAAAAGAAAAAAGAAGAAAACAGACAGACAAATGTGTAATAGAACATGGTGAAAAAACTATATTAAAATGTATACTAAAATATGACATGGTACTCAGGCAAAATGTAACAATCTCACAGTTTGACAGTAAAAGACACAGTCAAGGATAAGAATATATATGTTAGTCGCACATTGTGTCGATAAACGACCAGACAATGACGGGTCATGGAAAAGGACCCAGCGGGCGTGTCAAAGAAATCCAAAAAGTTCCATCTCTGCATTGAGTCCTTTAGGGACTAGAGAATCAAATTCAAAGATCTTCCTTGCTTCTGCCCTAGATAGACGAGAATCGAGATCACTACCTCTCCAACATTTTCTAACTAACTGTAGCGCCACAAAAGACAGTTCAGGGGGGTTATTATTGTGTGATTCAAAAAAAATGAAGTGATAATGGGTGGGATTTATTACCTTTTTTGAAATTATAAATGTGTTCAGATATTCTGATTTTCAATTGACGTTTGGTCCGACCTATGTATTGTTTGCCACAATTGCATTCTATGAGATATATGACACTTTTACTGTTACAAGTTAGACATTCTTAAATTTTATGGATATAACCATTGGATGTAGAAGTTACTTCCAAAGTCTTTCTTGGAAATTTGGTGGTTCTGCAACCTACACATGTGCCGCATCTGTGGAAGCCGTTCGATTGTAACCAGTTAGATGACATTTTATTTGGGGGGGGGGGGTTATTGTGGGGGCTATTTGTATCCCCAAATTAGCCGCCTTTGTATAAACAATAGGGGGATTCAATGGTAGGTATTGGCTAATGATTTTGTCATTTTTTTAAAAATGCCAGTGTTTTTTTTAGAATTCTCTCAATTGACTTATAGTCTTTACTAAATGGTATAGTAATTTTTGCTTCAGATTCTACCAGCACTGAATCTCTTGTACTGGTAAAAAAAGAGGACCTATCTAGATTTTTAGTTTTTAAAAGGGATTTGTTTAAAACTTGTTGTGGATAACCTTTATCTAAAAATTGTTTAGTTAATTTGACAGCTTCATCTTCAAATTGTGTATCTAAAGTGCAATTACGTTTGAGCCTTCTATATTGACTGAATGGAACATTTAAAAGCCATCTAGAAAGATGGCAACTATTAAAACGTATGAAACCATTCTTGGATACAGGCTTGTAGTATGTGCTACATATTAATTTTGGAGAATTGACTGAAATTAAGAGATCTAAAAATTCGAGAGATTCAGTGCTGATATGCGGGGTAAAATTTAAATTGAGAGAATTAATATTAAGATTTTGAATAAAAGTGTTTAAAGAATCCCTGGGTCCCTTCCATAAAAATAAAATGTCATCTATGTACCTACGCCAGAGCACGAGATCCGCGCAAATCCTGGGAGAGATGGTGCTGTCCTCCCAGGCTGCCATAAAAAGATTGGCATAGCTGGGCGCGAATCTCGTGCCCATGGCAGTACCGGTCAGCTGTAAATAGAAAGCATCATCAAAATAAAAATAATTGTGAGTGAGTATAAAATTGATAGAATCAAGAATAAAATCAATTTGGTTTGGTAAAATGTCTCCTTTTGTTAAAAAGTACTTGATGGCTTCCAGGCCGGTATTATGTTGAATAATGGTATATAGGGAACTCACATCCAGAGAAGTCAATATAAAATCAGGTTCCCATGTGACATTCTCTAAAATATGAATAATTTGAGTTGTATCTTTGAAATAAAAATTTGTAGATTGTACAAAAGGTTGTAAAAACCGGTCTATATATTGGGATAAATTGGAGGTAATTGAATAAATGCCAGATACGATTGGCCGGGTTCAAGTTATCTTTATGAATTTTTGGGAGACAATAAAAAACGGGTAATCTGGCTTGTGTACCTAAAATAAAATCGTGTTCTTTGGAAGTAAGAATACTAGATGAAAGTGCTTCGTCACAAAGTGTCTTAAGTGCTTTAATAAACTCTTGGGTAGGGTCAGATTTAAGTAGCATATAGGTTTTGGTGTCGGCTAATTGCCTATGGCATTCCTTGTTGTATTTGTCTGTGTCTAAAAGAACAATACCTCCTCCTTTGTCTGCAGGACGAATGGTCACATTTTTGCTTTTTTGGAATTCAGAAATGGCAATTCTTTCTTTATGAGTAATATTGTTATATTTCGATGTAGTTTTAATTTTTCTCAAATCTTCTACAGATTTTTTAAAAGCCAGAATATCTGGACCTATTTCATGTTTTGGATAAAAATTGGATTTTAAAGTGCACGAAGTATGTTTGTATGGATCAGTCTGGATGGGGGGAGAAATTTAAGGTTGTTTTAAAAAATATTTTTTAAGTATCAAATTTACTAATAGGTTTGCTAGGGGCAAATTTTAAGCCTTTATTGAGTAGAGTCAATTGTGGTTGTGTAAGAGAGATGGAACTTAGATTAAAAATAATATCATTGTCTTTTAGTGTGTTTTCCCCAGTTTTTGGGGAGGTTGTGTTTCTTCTTGAATCTCGTTTATTTCTTCTGCGTACCCTCTTTTTTTGGGGGTGGACATGTGATGTGTGGTCTGTAAAACAGGAATTTTGTGACTTTCTGCTTGTATTGTGCGTGTTCTGAGTGGAAGTGGTTCTGGTTTCAAAAATTGGGGAATGTGATTTTTGTCGGTGGTTATGGGGTTTTGATGTGATTGTTGGTGAAAAGGTCTGCGGTGATGATAATAATTTTGATATGGTGTCTGAGAAGGGTATCTGTGTGGGGATTGATACCTGTGTGGAGATGAATATCTGTGAGGAGATTGGTGTCTGTGATAATATCTGGGGGTTGGTGAGTGGTAGTTTGAGTAATGTGGACGGTGTCGTGTGTGGGGTGGTGGGTTGTGGTTTCTCCATGTGTGGGTTTTGCCTAAAAAATGCTGATCCTTTGTATTCTCAGTTAGTGGTGTAAATCTATTATTGGTAGGAATATTGTATACTGGCATTAGCTGAAGTTGATCATTGATCTTAGTCTGATTATCTATTGTCTGCGATACTATAGTTCCTTTATTATTTTTTAGAAGTTGCCAAGATATCTTTTTGGATTTCTTTTGAGTAATCTCCCTCTCTAGACTGATTTTTTCATAGTGAATTCTTCATATCTTTTGTATTCGTCATTAATAGGTAATGTATTCAAATTATCTCTAATTTTGGATATTTCTTTATCTAGTTCTGAGACCAATTCTTTTCTCCTCTCAATTACCAATTTAACGATATTAATAGATTGCTCTTTTAATAAAGATTCCCATTTGAGATTAAATTTATCACTGCTAAGATCACTAGCAGCTATTTTATGGACGGATAGTCCTTTCGGTGTAATTCCTAGATTAAGATAATGTTCTAAACTTTTCACTTCCCACTGTTGTCTAAGCCTCTTACAGAGGATGTTCTCTAATTGTCTAAATACCTGGGCTATAGATATATCATTTTTTTGATTATTGGTAGATTGCGATGGATCCAAGAACTGGTCATCAGAAAAACAAAATTCATCAATAGTTTTTTTTCTTATTTTCTAGATGTGTCCAGATATTCATTGTGAAAAAAGAGAGAAATAGATAAGATAGAGAGATGAGCACTAGAGGTCACTAGGGGTAACAAAAGTGCAAAAAATGACAAAGAGGCAGTGCAGCTCAATCTACCATCTACTCCGAGGTTAACTGGTAGGTCTGAAAACCCCAAAAGACCCAGTAATCAACAGAAGGAAATATATAATAAGAAATAATTATATAACCAGTCCTCAAGAAGTAGTGAAAAAAGGAGAAAGAAAAGGAAAGAAGGAATACAAAGAGAGAAGTAATAGTGATTTCGAATAAAAAATGTAAAAAATGTAAAAAATGTACAGTGATATGTGAGTAAAAATAAAAATAAAAATGGAAAGAAAAAAGAAAAAAAAAAAAAAGAAAAGAGAAAAAATAAAAATAAAAGTGAGTATGAAAGTTCACAGTATCAAAGAAAAGTGGATAAGTGCAAAGTAATAATCAGAAAAAATGAGGGTAATGTGAATATTAATAATTATTAGACATAAAAAAAAACTAAAAATATGAGAATAATAAGAATGCCTGCAGAAAATGATAATTCTTAAACAATCATATGCATTTATTAAAAAATAATAATTGATGCCTGGGCAGGGCCCTTGCTCAGGCATGCGATATAAATATTCCAATAGAATAATTAAATAAATGCCAACTATCTCAAAATATAAAAATTAGGACCCGGACTAGTGGACCACTGTGAATTAGCGCGCTATTCACACGCCACGAGGACGCCGGGCAGCCGCTGCCGATTTCTCCACAGACCGGCCACTGAGCTGTGCAAAGCACGATACTCCTGCTTGGCTACGATCTATTACCCAGCGCTCTACATCATCGTAATCGGGATCATCACATCTTCCCAACCACGGCACGAGAAGTACCTCCCTACCCATACCAGGGTAGTGATTGATCCGGTCCGTGCGGGCACTGGGCTCCCACAGTCCCCGGAGCCTGCAACTCTGGAGATATTCAGCTGCCGATCATCATGGTGAACAAAACCATAAGGTACTGTGCCTGACTTCATATAAGCAACTGTAACTATATCTTGCTATTAATATTGCTATTCTACAAACACCTGTTGTGGGACACAAGTGGATAACAGTGAGCAATCACATTATATCTTCTGAATGAAATATTGAAACATTTACTACAGTTTAAGGTGACTGTGTTTCACATTGGAGTATCACTGGAGTACACAGTTTCTCCGATCGCTGGATATTACATTCAATACTGTTGCTATTCACACCACTTGATACATTTTTTCGGCTACAAAGGACAATTTTTTAATTTTTATATTTTGAGATAGTTGGCATTTTTTTAATTATTCTATTGGAATATTTATATTGCATGCCTGAGCAA
Organism: Hyla sarda; assembly: GCF_029499605.1. Lineage (NCBI taxonomy): Eukaryota > Metazoa > Chordata > Amphibia > Anura > Hylidae > Hyla > Hyla sarda. The sequence goes on from NC_079193.1 coordinate 291,711,369, forward strand.
GGGCCCTGCCCAGGCATCAATTATTATTTTTAATAAATGCATATGATTGTTTAAGAATTATCATTTTCTGCAGGCATTCTTATTATTCTCATATTTTTAGTTTTTTTGATGTCTAATAATTATTAATATTCACATTACCCTCATTTTTTCTGATTATTACTTTGCACTTATCCACTTTTCTTTGATACTGAGAACTTTCATACTCACTTTTCTTTTTCTTTTTTCTCTTTTCTTTTTTCTTTCCATTTTTATTTTAATTTTTACTCACATATCACTGTACATTTTTTATTCGAAATCACTATTACTTCTCTCTTTGTATTCATTCTTTCCTTTTCTTTCTCCTTTTTTCACTACTTCTTGAGGACTGGTTATATAATTATTTCTTATTATATATTTCCTTCTGTTGATTACTGGGTCTTTTGGGGTTTTCAGACCTACCAGTTAACCTCGGAGTAGATGGTAGATTGAGCTGCACTGCCTCTTTGTCATAATTTACAAACCTGTTGAAAGAAAATGGGGCTCAAAGGTCAAAGATATTTGGTTTAAATAATAATTAATATTGAATAATAATAGATTAAATAGGGAATGTACAGGGCCCTTGTACTCCCCTAAATCATTTTAATTAATACAAAATATAAGATATAAAAAACAACAATAAATATATCAACTATAAACATATTCTGCGACTTGAGCCTGTACTATCAATATAGCAGTCTAATAATCAATATAATTATGTGGAACAACAATTCTCAATGCAAATGTTCATTCAATTGTTCCTGTTGTCAGTGATCTTCAATATAAGGCAGATACAGTGTAGCAGCTACAGCTGCACAGTTAATCAATTGATGTAATTATACAATGTATCTTTCCAGACAGTGATAACTCAATCCAACAGATGCAAAGTAGCACTTGGTGATCAGTAGCCAACGGCTGTCCGGGCATGCTGGGAGTTGTAGTTTTGCAACATCTGGAGGTCCACAGGTTGAAGACCACTGGTAGAGGAAGTTGTACTCACCTGTCTCCGCTGCTCTGGACTGTCACCGCTGCCCGGGATGTCACCTTCCATCGCTGTCGCCACGTCCCCGGGGTGTCCCCGACGCTCCGGCAAGGCCTCTGCTTCCCCGGCATCCTCACTCTCCATCGCCGCCATCACGTTGCTACGCAGGCCTCTCCTATTGGATGACGGGACGGCGTGCGCAGCGATGTGATGACGACAATGGAGAGCGCCGACGATGCAGGGGATCCGAAGAGGACGCGCTGGAGCCCTGAGGACAGGTAAGTGATCATCAGCGGACCACATGGGGCACCGTAAACGGCTATCCGGTGACAGCTGAAGCAGTCTGCACTGCCGGATAGCCGTTTATGCGATGGCCCCGACATACAAAAGCATCGTATGTTGATGCTGCCTTCAACATGCGATGGCCTCTGAGAGGCCATCGTATGTTGAAATGATCGTATGTTGGGGCCAACGTAGGTCGGGGGTCACTGTAGGAGTTTATTAGAGTATTATGCATACAGGATTGCTCTGAAAATACCATAGGTCCAAACTGGACGATTCACTCAGGTCCTACTGGTATGGGATGATATGGATAGATTTCCCACTCTAGAGTTCCATTATGACAGATCAGGAATTAACCCTTTCTCAGTTGTTCCTGCAATGACTAAAGAATGAATAGAGCAGTAATGTGCACAGTGTCCTCCTCTGACGGGAGATTCAGGTAACCATTCATGGGCAAAGCAATCAGTCTCTTTGCCATCAGACACTTATACTATGGGGAATATAAATATAATCTATAAAAAGAGAGCAGAGCTCCTCATAGGGCAGTATCATTTAGAACCACAGTATGAACAGAGGGTAAAACAAAAAAATTTGGGGACCTTGCTCACTAGAGATGAGCGAAGTTACAGTAATTTGATTCGTCACAAACTTCTCGGCTCAGCATTTGCTGACTTTAACCTGCATAAATGTGTTCAGCTTTCAGGTGCTCCGGTGGGCTGGAGACTCTCTCCTAGGACTGTATCCACCTTTTTCAGCCCACCGGAGCACCTGAAAGCTGAACTCATTTATGCAGGATAAAGTGATCAACAGCCGAGCTGAGAAGTTCGTGACAAATCTAATTACTGTAACTTCGCTCATCTCTATTGCTCACCGTGTTCCGTTGTGTAAAATCACACAACAGCAATAGGCTTAATTCCAGAATATACAGGGTGGTGCAGCTTCCTGGAGTTGGCTGCAGAGTCCTCTGCCCTATGGTAAATGTGAAGAAGTGGAGAAAAAGAATGATCCAGGTGTACCAGAGCGATCCACCAGTCAGTAAAATTCATGCAACAAATGTTATTAGCCACAACATTACACGTTGTGAGGTTTTGGACCCCACTTCCTCAATTCTTCAATTCCTTCCTCCAAAATTTGCTAATACATGTGAGGAAGAGGTTCCACAACCTTGCAACGCATAATGTTGTGGCCAATAAAATTTGTTGCATGAAGTTTACTGACTGGCGGATCGCTCTGGTATACCCGGATAGTTCTTTTTCTCCACTTCTTGACATCCCCTTTAAAAGGGATCAGTCCTGTCCTTCAGTACACAGACAACACAATTACAGTGACCCCCCCGACCTACGATGGCCCCAACATACGATAATTTCAACATGCGATGGCCTCTCAGAGCATCAACATACGATGCTTTTGTATGTCGGGGCCATCGCATAAACAGCTATCCGGCAGTGCTGACTGCTTCAGCTGCCGCCGGATAGCCGTTTACGGTGCCCCGTGTGGTCCGCTGACTATCACTTACCTGTCCTAGGGGCTCCGGCGCGTCCTCTTCAGGATCCCCTGCATCGTCGGCGCTCTCCATCGACGTCATCATGTCGCTGCGCACACCGTCCCGTCATCCAGTAGGAGCGGCGTGCGTAAGGACGTGATGGCGGCGACGGAGAGCGCGGATGCCGGGGAAGCAGAGGCCTTGCCGGAGCGTCGGGGACACCTCGGGGACGTGGCGACAGCAATGGACGGTGACATCCCGGGCAGCGGTGACGAGCGGTGACAGTCCGGAGCGGCGGGGACAGGTGAGTACAACTTCCTATACCAGTGGTCTTCAACCTGCGGCCCTCCAGATGTTGCAAAACTACAACACCCAGCATGCCCGGACAGCCGTTGGCTGTCCGGGCATGCTGGGTATTGTAGTTTTGCAACATCTGGAGGTCCGCAGGTTGTAGACCACTGTCCTATACTTTACATTGCACGGATCCCTCGACATGCGATGGTTTCAACAAACGATGGTCCATTTGGAACGGATTACCATCGTATGTTGAGGGACCACTGTATTTAAATAAGTGTAATGGTGCAGTAGGGAATTTAAAAACTTACTGCCAGGTTTCCATAGATTACTACTGATCACTAGAGATTCCAGTGGGCAGACACTGTGATCAGATTATTGTCAAGAGAACTTTCTAATAAGTAGGAATTGCCTAAAGCAGAAAACCCCTTTAAGAACATTTGATTAGTTATAATGCCATACTAACCCCACATTGTGTTTGTCCACATGGAGAGACTATAATGGAGCAAGGTGGGGAATCTGGTTGTGATTTTTGTATTTTCTCACGTAACGATTTGTGCATTTTACATAAGGTAAATAAAAGTTACATTTTAGTATGTATAGCTAATCAGTTTAATTAAAATAAATCTCAAATAAAATATATATAAAAAAAATAGACACTGATTAAAAGTATGCAGTAGTTTGTGTAACCATAATCATATCTGTGCAAGCTACTGAAGAAGGATTACGAGGAAGTTCCAAAGCATGTTTAGAATACCTCAGATAATAGTTATTTTTATAAGATATTTATTGGAATACTTATGTTGTGTTTCATGCATTGATTGTAGCAGAGAAGGTTATGTTTGTCCTCTCACATGGGCTCTGCAGTGTAAATTGTGCCACTACAGTGGTCCCTCAAGTTACAATATTAATTGGTTCTGGGACGACCATTGTATGTTGAAACCGTTGTATGTTGAGTCCAGAACTCTATGGAAACCTGGTAATTGGTTCTAAAGGCACCAAAATGTCATCCAAAAATAGGAAAAAGTGAGAATTAAAGAAAAATAAGTAGATAACTAATACAGATAAAGCAAATCCTTACATATAAAAGTAAGAAAGAGCTCCTGGGAGCTGTAATCACTGTCTATGTCAGTGTTTACCAAGCAGGGAGCCTCCAGCTGTTGCAAAACTACAACTCCTAGCATGCCCGGACAACCTTTGGCTGTCCGGGCATGCTGGGAGTTGTAGTTTTGCAACAGCTGGGGGCACCCTGCTTGGGAAACACTGGTCTATGTAGAGGACAGGAGCTTCTTCGGGGTCCTGTACAGTACACATAATGTCCTAAAAAAGGAAATGGAGTCGCCCTCACCTGGTGTCCAAAGGAGCAGCTAACGCTGGTACAGGTAAAGAGTACAGAACATGTAATACCTCCCTGTACTGTAGGGGGCGCTACCAGACACCAGTCAGTGCATACGCTTCAGTAATACAGGTAAAGAGTACAGTACATGTAATACCTCCCTGTACTGTAGGAGGCGCTACCAGACACCAGTCAGTGCATACGCTTCAGTAATACAGGGGTTTTACTAGTGAATGCCCATTCTGATTGGTCGGTTCTTCCAGCCATTGACATGTCTCACAGATCTGGACCGTCTGTACATTGTATGTTGAATCTGGTTTCAACTTACAATGGTCCAGAAAAGACCATTGTATGTTGAAACTATTGTATGTTGAGGCCATTGTAAGTTGAGGGATCACTGTATAAATATCATTAATAGTATAAAGGACTCATCACCTTTTAACCAGTATCTCTTTTCTAGATATTTGGTTAGTGATTTATTTTAATTAAATTATTATAGCTATGCATATCCTATTTTGTCCTGAGAGCCTGGAGTATTGTATTTTTTTTTTTTTTTTTTACTCATGGATTTTTCCTCCTAGTGTTTTTTCTTCCTTAGCACTTTACATAACTATAAAAAAAATAAAAAATTATGTTTTAGAAAGCACTGCTGTTTAAGGTTATGTTTACAGTATGTTACATAGTTACATAGTTAGTACGGTCGAAAAAAGACATATGTCCATCACAATTAAAGAATATTTAGCCGTTAAACAAATATTGTTTTATGTCATATCTGTAACTTTCGTTTATTTGCTACAATGTAAACAATCTGGGTGTGGGGATTTTATATATATTTTTTTTATATATATAAGTTACCATGCAGGCTCTAGTTCAACACAAAAGGAAAGCATGGGTCAGATTTAGGCTGGTGGAAAATGTGGCTTTAAAAGAAAATATGGTAAAATTCTGGATTAAATATATAAACGTGATTAAAATGGCTTCTCATGTGAAATTACAGCTCTACTGCATTTGCCACATTTAATCAATTAGCCCTCGACACTTGGCAGTTCAAATGAAAATAAATGAAGTAACGGATACATAAAAAATCATTTTGTTTTAATTAGCCTCAAAATACTGGTCTTTAAATAAAGTGCGCCTCTAAAGAAATTTTATTAAAATCTCTCCTGGTAAAATCAAAACTTCATGTATATGAATGTGTGTAATGAACACCACATGCTTGACCATGGTTACTACCATGTACCTGACAATATTAAAGGGGTACTCCGGTGGAAAACATTTTATTTTTTTTTAAATCAACTGGTGCCAGAATTTAAACAGATTGGTAAATTACTTCTATTAAAAAATCTTAATCCTTACAGTAATTATTAGCTGCTGAATACTACAGAGGAAATTATTTTCTTTTTTGAACACAGAGCTCTCTGCTGACATCACAAGCACAGTGCTCTCTGCTGACATCTCTGTCCATTTTAAGAACTGTCCAGAGTAGGAGAAAATCCTTATAGCAAACATTAGCAAACATATGCTTCTCTGGACAGTTCTTAAAATGGACACAGATTTCAGCAGAGAGCACTGTGTCCCAAAAAGAAAAGTATTTCCTCTGTGAGGGGGAGTGTTGGCCGACACATCCCTCCCATAGACATGAATGGAGGGGCTGTGACGTGACGTCATGACCACTACTGCAGAAACCTGGTGTTTGTTTAAAATGCCGGGTGCTACAGGAGAATTGCGGGGGCCCTGCAGCAGGACCCCCGCAATCAGACATCTGATCCCCTATCCTTTGGATAGGGGATAAGATGTCTAGCAGCGGAGTACCCCGTTAATAATATAATTCTGTATTATGATGAAAACTTTTTCAGCTCATGTCATTTCCATCTTTCGAAAGTGAAGGAGTAACCCCTTCCTGACTACAGAACATGAATTAACAGGCGAATAGCCTGACCACTGTGCCAGGAGCTTGGTCATTTACATGCCTGCCGCACTCAGATCAGGCTTTTACACTGACAGCCCAATCTTGTTCTGTGAGAGGGAACAGAGATAAATGGTTCCCTGTCATGGAAAACCACTGGCCACCTATTGAGCGCTGCGCACAGTTCAGCATTCATGCGTTTGCTAGGGAATCCCATGCAGAGATGTAATCTGCGCATTCTATGGAAGTTTGTATAACAGGATACTGGTAAGAAGGGACCTAATGTGTTGTAACAGAAAACAAACAAAAAACTCTACAAAAAAAATAATGTTTACCCCTCAACATTCCCACAAATCCCAATATTAGATCCTACATGACACAAATATGTTTTGCATGGGTGTCACTGTAATGTACAATACTTACCCCTCCAATGGTACTGCTTTTATGCCTTTACTTATGTATAGAGGCTGTGTCTGAAGATACAGTAAGAGATACATTTGAAAATAGCATCTTTGTTTTTAGTGCTATAGTGATGTGAAAAGTTACACAACTTAATGTAATTTGACATTGACTAGAGCAGCGATTCCCAGCGTGCCTCTAGCTTTTGCAAAACTATAACTCTCAGCATGCCCAGACAGCCTTTTCCATTTAACAAGTAAAAAAAAAAAAAATGTAAAAACAATTAAACAAACCTATTTGGTTCCACCACGTGTGGAAATGTCTTAACTATTAACATTAAAGGGGTACTCCGCCCCTAGACATCTTATCCCCTATCCAAAGGATAGGGGATAAGGTGTCAGACCGCGGGGGTCCTGCCGCTGTAGACCCCCGGGATCTCGGCTGCAGCACCCATCTGTTGCAGCTTCCGGCAGCACTGGAGGCTCTCATCCTAATGCCTCACGACCGCGGTGTCGGGAGATGGTGATGTCACGACTCCGCCCCATGTGACATCCCGAACCCTCAATGCAAGTCTATGGGAGGGGGGGCGTGACAGCCATCACGCCCCCCTCCCATAGACTTGCATTGAGGGGAGGGGCGTGATGTCACACGGGGGCGGAGTCGTGACATCACAATCTCCCGTCACCGTGGTCGGAAGCCGAAGCCTCCAGCGCTGTCGGAAGCCGCAACAGGTGGGTGCTGCAGCCGAGATCCCGGGGGTCCCCAGCGGTGGGACCCCTGTGATCTGACATCTTATCCCCTATCCTTTGAATAGGGGATAAGATGTCTAGGGGCGGAGTACCCCTTTGAATGTAAATGTAAAATTGCTGATTTTTTACATCCAGAACAATCTTTATAATAAGTGATCAAAATGTCACACATCCTTTCACATTATCATCGCTATCAGATCCCTCCTGCTAGCTACCGAGCCGCTTTCTTTGTAAATCCAAAGAATTCATGGGAACTGTAGGTAGCATTAGGATATAATTTAAGTGTGGAATATCAACCAGTATAGCTGCAAACTCACGCATGCCACATCAGCTAAAACAGGTAAGCACAAGGCATACACAAGAACCTCTATATTATTCTCTAATAATATCCTGCACTCTATAAGGAAATGGCGAGAATGTTTTTTCCTACAAATAATCCAGCCAACAACACTGTAATATGAAAGTCCTAATTTTAGAGAACGCATATACAGTTTATCGACATCTGAACAGGGGATGCAGGAACACTTTGCAGGCATTAGAGTTATCTATATCAAATATATACAGTGGTTCCTCAACTTACAATGGCCTCAACATATAATAGTTTCAACATACAATGGTCTTTTCTGGACCATTTTAACTTGAAACCAGACTCAACATACAATGCTTTGGAATCTATGAAACGTGTCAATGGCTGGAAGAACCGGCCAATCAGAATGGATATTTCACTGGTAAAACCCCTGTGCATGCACTGACTGGTGTCTGGTAGCGCCCCCTACAGTACAGGGAGGTATTACATGTTCTATACTCTTTACCTGTGCCAGGGTTAGCTGCTCCTTTGGGCATCAGGTGAGGGCGGCTCCATTTTCCTTTTTTTAGGACATTTCGTCTTCTCTACAGGACCCTGAAGAAGCTTCTGTCCTCTACATAGACCAGTGTTACCCAAAGAAGTTGCCTCCAGCTGTTGCAAAACTACAACTCCCAACATGCCCGGACAGCCTTCGGCTGTCCGGGCATGCTGGGAGTTGTAGTTTTGCAACAGCTGGAGGCACCCTGGTTGGGAAACACTGACATAGACAGTGATTTACAGCTCCCAGCAGATCTTTCTTACTTTTATATGTAAGGATTTGCTTTATCTATATTAGTTATCTACTTATTTATCTTTAATCCTCATTTTTTCCTATTTTTGAATGACATTTTGGTGGCTTCAGAACCAATTACCAGGTTTCCAAAGAGTTATGGTCTCAACATACGATGGTTTCAACATACAATGGTCGTCCTGGAACCGATTAATATTGTAACTTGAGGGACCACTGTATTGTTAGGAATGGAAGCAAACAAATAACAATAAAAGGTTCAGGGGCTGAGCGGCACAGATTTCATTCATTTTATTGTGCCAGCTAAATTGGGCAGTTGAGTTCAGGAAGGAGGAAATTTAAAGGTATAGTGGCCTGTAAATAATGTGCTTCCTCCGGAGAGAATAATGTTTCCTTAGGTCAGGACTAAGGTCAGTTAAAGGTTACTAAAAGGAAACATGCATTGGGATGTGTCTGTCAGACATCTCGACTTCAGGAACTTCATATAAAATACAACCCAGCAGCTCAGACAGAGAACTGGATCAGGCGGGAGGGCTAGACACAAAATGACAGAAAATGTACCTAATAAAGTATACGACTACATGCTGTATGTGTCATATTCAGAGTATAATGCATATGTTTCCATCTAACACAGTAAACGTGATATGCGTTCCCATGGCCTCTGTGATCTCTGGGAATATATAATTGACACCACATTTTTTTGGGTGGAAGAACTGTGCTAAAAGTGCCCAGAGGGTTACCAGCCTTGGTGAAGGATACCAGGAAGGGTTAATAGTTCTGGAGGTTGTGCGGATGTTTTATAAGCTGGAATGGATTTTCACATATCACTGAAGTTCAGCAATTATTATTTTGCCTGTATATATATATATATATATATATATATATATATATATATATATATATATTGCCTTTCTACCCTTATTGCTATACTTTTCTTCATACAGTTACAACTTTTCTATAACTGTTTTAGCTCTTTTACATGGAGTTATCAGTCATTTGAATAATAACAAGAGGACTTTATTTAATGCGGGTGCATGACCTTAGGCCTCCTCAAGGTCATTTTCGCCATGAAGGCTTTGATCAGGACTAAACTATGCTGACATCCCTTTTTTATGGCCACCTTACGTTTCTTCATAAATAGAGCTCCACAATTTGTCAGCTGTCTGTACCCCTGTGAACTTCTAGCACAGAACAAAAGCTTACCTTCTTTATCATGCATAAACAAAATAAGAAAGATAACCACTATTTAGGTCACACAAAAATATGCTGCAGCATATGGGCAGGCAGCCCATTGAAGGACCCAAGGGTTGCCTGGCTATACAGTGGTCCCTCAACATACGATGGTAATCCGTTCCAAATGGACCATCGTTTGTTGAAACCATCGTATGTTGAGGGATCCGTGCAATGTAAAGTATAGGACAGTGGTCTACAACCTGCGGACCTCCAGATGTTGCAAAACTACAACACCCAGCATGCCCGGACAGCCAACGGCTGTCCGGGCATACTGGGAGTTGTAGTTTTGCAACATCTGGAGGTCCGCAGGTTGTAGACCACTGTCCTATACTTTACATTGCACGGATACATACTCACCTGTCCCCGCAGCTCCGGACCGTCACCGCTGCCCAGGATGTCACCTTCAATTGCTGTCGCCGCGTCCCCAGGGTGTCCCCGACGCTCCGGCAAGGCCTCTGCTTCCCCAGCATCATCGCTCTCCGTCGCCGCCATCACGTCGCTACGCACGCCGCTCCTATTGGATGACAGGACGGCGTGCGCAGCGATGTGATGGCGACGATGGAGAGTGCCGACGATGCAGGGGATCCTGAAGAGGACGCGCCGGACCCCCGGGGACAGGTAAGTGATCGTCAGTGTACCACACGGGGCACCGTAAACGGCTATCCGGTGGCAGCTGAAGCAGTCAGCGCTGCCTGATAGCCGTTTATGCGATGGCCCCGACATACAAAAGCATCGTATATTGATGCTGCCTCTGAGAGGCCATCGTATGTTGAAACGATCGTATGTCGGGGCCATCGTATGTCGGGGGGGGGGGGGGGTCACTGTATAGCTTAAGGTATGCCCTAACAACTGCCTGTGTCCTTTTTCCTTTTAGTAAATAAGCAACTAGCACCTACTAGTACAATACAGAATAAATAATACAAATAAAAATGCAGGACATAAAAAAAATTATAATAAATAAAAAGGAAAAGTTATGTTGAAAATAACAGTTAAACAAAACACACAAAATTCTTTACATAAAAAAAACATTGTATACAAGTCTGTAGAAAAGAAAACATACCAATATTTGGAATTCCTACAATCATAATAGCTTGCATAGCATCTTTTATAGATGTAAGGGCTTATTCACATTGCTGTCAGGCTCTGTTATAAGGAGCTCCGTCAGCAAGTCTGTCGGAATGACGGGAGGTTAGCATAGAAAAAAAAAATAAAAAGAGCCGAATGGGCCCTTAAAGGGGTATTCCGCCCCTGGCATCTTATCCCCTATTCAAAGGATAGGGGATAAGATGTTAGATCACCGCGGTCCAGCTGCTGGGGACCCCGGGGATCGCCGCTGTGGCACCCGCCATCATTACTGCACAGAGCGAGTTCGCTCTTTGCGTAATGACGGGCGATACAGGGGCCGGAGCAGCGTGACGTCATGGCTCCGCCCCTCATGACATCCCGGCCCGTCCCCTTAATGCAAGTCTATGGCAGGGGGCGTGACGACCGCCACGCCCCCTTCCCATAGACTTGTATTGACGTATAGGGGATAAGATGTCTAGGGGCTTGAATACCCCTTTAACTGTATGGAGCACAATGGCAATGTGAACTTAGCCTAAGATAAAGTTAGGAATTTGCTAAATAAAAAATATATTAATGGATAATGTGGGAGTATCAAACATACATAGAGTAGCAGAGGATGAGGGTTTCCTGGCAGGGATGCCCTTGCCCGAGAAAAATCCAACTTCTGGAGCGCTTACCAATGTAGAACAGAATTCGTGTTTTCTTTTTAGTGTTTTTATTTTAACACATACAGAAAAAAACAACAACAAAAGGTATCAGCAGACAATGCGTTTCAAAGGATACTTCCTTCTTCATCAGGTCCTGATACCTGTGTTGTTTTTTCTGTATGTGGTAAAATAAAAACACTAAAAAGAAAACAGCATGTCAATTAAAAATATAGGATAGTTAAATTAACCCTTACCCACCCCCATTTACAAGGGTGAGGGTTTTTGTCTAAGGTCCCATGCAAGTCTATGGGGCTTTGAGTACCTTACTACACAAGCTCTGCACCTTATCTCCTGGCTAGTGTGTCAGTCCAGCTTGCAAGCCACACCGCTTCTACTCTCATTATTGTTGCTTTTCCTCTCCCACAAGGTCTAAATAGTAAGACCAGGGTATGGTCAGGTTGAACAGTATTGAACATGCATTTTGATTGTATTTATCGGTGAATTAATTCAGAGACATTCAACACAGCCTTCTTCATGTACTCGGTTCCTGGCTTTGAGTTTTAAATTTGCCATTAAAAACCTAAATGTGTGAACACAACTGCATAAAAAAAAAAATTAAATAAAAAAACGCAAGGTGTCTTGAAAGTTTGCACATGTCACCTACCCTGTAAGGCAAGAACATAAGTTTAAAAGATATATGTATACCAGCGCTTCCAGTAATAACTTGAAATAAAGCTGCTAGGTATTAATTATGGATCTCTGTATACCATAAAAAATTCAAAACTAGAAATAATAAAACAATAAATACCAGCGCTATAATAATGGGATTATTTATTAAATAGATAAAAAATTGAAAAAAAAAATGGTATAAAATGAAATGTAACTCATATGTCCTTGGAGCTCAGTGGCGTTCCAACAGATAAAAGGACAAGGTAACTAGAATACAAACGTGATATAAAATAGGTATAACTATAGTGGTTGCAAAGTTTAAATATATGCAGATAATACCAGTGTATTTCACCTATTTTAGACGTGTAACTGTAATAGTTCAAAAGCTGTTCCTAGTAGAGGGGCAGAAGAACATAAGTTATCTGAGGCTAGGTTCACACTGAGGATTTTGGCCTTATTTCATAGTTTCCGTTACAGTCTGTTTTACCCCTTAACCCTTTAAAGGGGTACTCCCGTGGAAAAAAATGTTTTTCAAATCAACAGGTGCCCCAGAAAGTTAAACAGATTTGTAAATTACTTCTATTTAAAAATCTTCATCCTTCTAGTACTTGTTAGCTGCTGTATATCAGAGAGATACCACAGAGAAATGTGTGAAGTTCTTTCCAGTCTGACAACAGTGCTCTCTACTGACACCTCTATTACATGCAATCCTTAGCTTGCATACACTGATCAATGCTCTCCTATGGAGAAGCATTGATCAGTGTTATCGGTGCTATGCTGCTCCAGCCTGGATCTCAGGCAGGGAGCAGCAGAATGAGGATCGGACAGCAGTCCTCTGTCCTCTCAGCTGTTCGGAATGCCGCGATTTCACTGCGACAGTCCCGAACAACCCATTGAGCTAACCTGCAACTGTTTTCTCCCGACTGTCTTCTCTAGATGCCGCAATAAACTTTGATCGAGGGGTCTAAAGGGTTAATACCGGACATCAGCTCGATTGGCGATGTCCAGTATTACCCATGGGTCCTGGTTGCTAATAAATATACATCCTGCGTCAGTAAGGGGTTAAAGGACACAGCCAATATTTTAGCTTTTTCTTTTTTTTTTCTTCCTTGCCTTCTAAGAGCCTTAACTCTTATATTTCCATCCACAGACCCATATTAGGGCTTGTTTTTTGCACGACCAATTATATTCTGTAATGGCATCACTCATTTTACCATAAAAGGTATGGGAAACCGAACAATTGAAAAGAAAACTGCAATTTACTAAATTTGAGGGTATTATTCTCATGCTGTACACGTTACAGTAAAAAAGTGACATGTTTTCTTTATTTTGTAGGTCAATATGATTAAAACGATACCCATGGTTACAGGCTTTTCAATTATTGTACTGTTTTATTTATTTATTTTACAATATATGTATAAAATTGTTCTATTTTGACCACCTATAACTTTCTAATTTTTACATACAAGTAGCTATATGAGGGCTCCTGTTTTTGCACTGTGATCTGACTTTTTTGGTACCACTTTTGCATGTGATTTTTTTAAATTGGTTTTTATTTTTTTATTTTTTTTTATAATTGTGACAAGTAAGCAGCAATTGTGGACTTCATGATGGCAGGAGGCAGGTGAGGAAATCTCCGTCCACCATCTTGGCTGATCGGATCCCCGCGTCATGCCACAGGTGATCTGATCAGCCATTAGAAGTGCTGCATATGCTGAGATCAGTATTGATCACAGCACCTGAGGGGTTATAGGGGGACATCAGTGAGATCGCTATACAGCTACTACCGGAAGCAGCCAGGGTCCACCGTCCATGAAGTAAGCGCAGCTCCTGTACTCACTTCATGTATAGGATGTAAATGTACATCCTGCTGAGCATATCAGGATGTACATTTACGTCCAACGTCCATAAAGAGTTTAATTTGCTCTATACAAAAACATACTCAACTATGCTATTGTGTGTGGCGAAGAAAAATCATAATCTGTACATTGTACATCTATACATTGTAATCTGTTTTAAGAAAATTATTCTACATGACATAAAGCAGCATCAGTTAATGTTTATGGATTTCCTTTTTACAGGGAAAAAATAAATAAATAAATATAGGATAGGGGGTAAGTGTCTGATCTTGGGGTCTGAGGATCTTCTGCCTGGCACCCGGGCTCTCCTCATGCACACAGCGGTGTTGACCACCGCACAGAGCAGTGGTCGACACTCCCCCTCCATGCATCTCTATGGGAGAGCCACAGATATAAACGAGTAAAGCATTAGTGTATCTCTGGCTCTAATACAGACCACACGATGCATCGATGGAGCATATCACCCACTGCTCCATGTTGACCACCGCCACTCTTCAGAACATCGGGGCGCCATGCAGGAGTTCGCATCGGATCCAAGAGGTTGGACCTTCGCAAACAGAAACTTATCCCTAACCCTGTGGATAGGGGATAAAAAGTACCAGAGTTCCCCTTTGACTTAGGGTGTGTTCACACTACGTTTGTAGTGTATGGTTGCTGGATACCGTTGGGAGGGGAGAAAACTGGTACGCTCCCGTATCCCAGCCAGATCTGGTCCAAACCCCATTCATTTCAAGGAGCCGACCGGAGTCAAATGCCGACTCCGGTTGTCTCATTTTTGCCCAGTATTCGGTTTTCTGACCGGACCTAAAACCGTGGTATATCACGGTTTTTGGTCCGGTCAGAAAACGGTATACGTGGAAAAATGAGACAACCGGAGTCAGCGTTTGACTCCGGTCAGCTCATTGAAATGAATGGGGTTTGGGCCAGATCTGGCTGGGATACGGGAGCGTACCGTTTTTCGCCCCTAACAAACCGGATCCAGCAACCATACACTACAAACGTAGTGTGAACCCACCCTTACCCTGACTCCCACAAGCCTTGCCTTTATGGATGGCTGACAAGGTGAAACAGTGTGAGGCCATGTTCACACGGCAGAATTCCCATGCTGGATTCCAGCACGGAGATTCCGCTGCAGCAGTGTCCTGTTAATTTCAACGGGATTCTGCAGCGCTGAGCTGAACATATTCATTCTTTATGTAGGGTTTGCACAGAATGCACAGCAGTCTGTGAGACGGCACATTCCTGTGTGGTCCATGCTCAGGCATATTGTGCCAGCACCCCGCAGTGCCCAGAATGTCCGCACGGAGATTCTCTGTGCGGACATTCCGATGTGTGAGCATAGCCTTACAGTCCTTATTGTGTAAATACACTGCCCATAAAAATAAAGGGAACACTAAGATAACACATCCTAGATCTGAATGAACTAATCGTATGAAATACTTTCATTTTTACATAGTTGAATGTCCTGACAACATAATCACACAAAAATGATCAATGGAAATCAAATTTATCAACCCATGGAGGTCTGGATTTGGAGTCACACTCAAAATCAAAGTGGAAAACCACACTACAGGCTGATCTAACTTTGATGTAATGGGGCAGATTTATCAAAACCTGTGCAAAGGAAAAGTTGCTGAGTTGCCCATAGCAACCAATCAGATCGCTTCTTTCATTTTGCAGAGGCCTTTTCAAAAATGAATGAAGCAATCCACTGGACAGGTTTAGATAAATCTTCCCAGTGTCCTTAAAACAAGTCAAAATGAGGCCCTGTAGTGTGTGTGGCCTCCACGTGCCCGTATGACCTCCTTACAACGCCTGGTCATGCTCCTGATGAGGTGGTGGATGGTTTCCTGAGGGATGTCCTCCCAGACCTGGACTAAAGCTTCTGCAAACTCTTGGACTGTCCGTGGTGCAACGTGGCATTGGTGGATGGAGCAAGACATGATGTCCCAGATGTGCTCAATCGGATTCAGGTCTGGGCAAACGGACGGGCCAGGCCATAGCATCAATGGCTTCCTTTTGCAGGAACTGCTGACACACTCCAGCCACATGAGGTCTAGCATTGTGTTGCATTAGGAGGAGCCCAGGACCAACCGCAGCAGCAGATGGTCTCACAGGGGGTCTGAGGATCTCATCTCAGTGCCTAATGGCAGTCAGGCTACCTCTGGCAAGCACATGGAGGGCTGTGCAGCCCCCCAAAGAAATGCCAACCCACACAATTACTGACCCACCTCCAAACCAGTCATACTGAAGGATGCTGCAGGCAGCAGAACGTTCTCCATGGCGTCTCCAGACTCATGTGAACATGCTTTCATAGGGCGCCAGTTGCAAGTTTGCCAACCTTGGTGTTCTCTGGCAAATGCCAAACATCCTGCACGGTGTTGGGCTGTAAGCACAACCCCCAACTGTGGCTGTCGGGCCCTCATACACCCTCATGGAGTCTGTTTCTCACTGTTTGAGTGGACACATGCACATTTGTGGCCTGCTGGGGATCATTTTACAGGGCTCTGGCAGTGCTCCTCCTCGCACAAAGAGGTAGGGGTCCTGCTACTGGGTTGTTGCCCTCCCACAGCCTCCTCCATGTCTCCTGGTAGCGCCTTCATGCTCTGGACACTACACTGACAGACACAGTAAACCTTATTGCCACAGCTTGCATTGATGTGCCATCCTGCATGAGCTGCACTACCTGAGCCACTTGTGTGGGTTGTAGACTCCGTCTCATGCTATCACTAGAGTGAAAGCACTGCAAGCATTCAAAAGTGACCAAAACATCAGCCAGGAAGAATAGGAACTGAGAAGTGGTCTGTGGTCCGCACCTGCAGAACCACTCCTTTATTGAAAATGTCTTGCTAATTGCTTAAAATTTCCACCTGTTGTATGTTCCATTTGCACAACAGCATATGAAATTGATTGTAAATCAGTGTTGCTTCCTGAGTGGACAGTGTTATTTCACAGAAGCGTGATTGTGTTGGAGTGACATTGTGTTGTTTAACCCCTTAAGGGGGTACTCCGCCCCTAGACATCTTATCCCCTATCCAAAAGGATAGGGGATAAGATGTCAGATCGCCGCGGTCCCACTGCTGGGGAGCTCCGGGATCCCTGCTGCGGCACTGCGCTATCATTACAGCGCAGAGCGAGTTCGCTCTGCATGTAATGACGGGCAATACAGGGGCTGGAGCATTGTTACATCACAGCTCCGCCCCTCATGACGTCATGGCCCACCCCTTTCAATACAAGTCTATGGGAGGAGGCGTGGCAATCACACCCCCTGCCAAAGACTTTCATTAAAGGGGTTGTGCACTACCCTGCAGTTCGGAGCTCCGCTCACAGCGTCCGGAAGTTCATTACTCCGAACGCTGTGTGCGGGCTTCCGTGTTCGCAGCCGTCGGGCATGACGTCACGCCCGCCCCCTCTACCAAAGTCTATGGGAAGGGGGCGTGACAGCGGTCGCGCCTCCTTCCCATAGACTTTCGTTGAGGGGGCGGGCGAGATGCCACGAAGGGGCCGGACGTGACATCACGCCCGGCGGCTGCGAATACGGAAGCCCGCAAACAGCGTTCGGAGTAATGAACTTCGGGACGTTGTGAGCGGAGCTCCGAACTGCAGGACAGCGCACAACCCCTTTCAGGGGACGGGCCGTGATGTCACGAGGGGCGGAGCCATGACGTCACGCTGCTCCGTCCCCTGTATCGCCCATCATTACGCACAGAGCGAACTCGCTCTGTGCTGTAATGATAGCGCAGTGCCGCAGCGGGGATTCCGGGGCTCCCCAGGAGCGGGACCACGGCGATCTGACATCTTATCCCCTAAAATTTGGGGAGTACCTCTTTAACGACGCAGGACGTAAATGTACATCCTGGTGAGTTGGTACTTAATGCACCAGGATGTACATTTACGTCCTATGCATAAACGCGAGCATTGGAGCGATGCCTGCATCATGCTCGGCAGATCCCGGCTGCTGATAGCAACCAGGAACCCGCCCGTAATGGCGGACATCCGCGATCATGCGAATGTCCACCATTAACCCCTCAGATGCCGTGATCAATACAGATCACGGCACCTGCAGCATCGTGGTACTTTGAATGGGCGATCCCATTACCCAGCATGACAGCCGGAGGTCCCCTCCGCTGCCTTCCACGGGTCTTCTGCTCTGGTCTGGTCTGAGATCGAGCAGACCAGAGCAGAAGATGACCGGTAATACTGATTAGTGCTCTGTCCTATGCATAGCACTGAACAGTATTAGCAATCAAAGGATTACTATAAATAGTCCCCTATGGGGACTATTAAAGTGTAAAAATAAAAGTAAAAAACCCTCCCCCAATAAAAAAAAATAACTTTAATTGTCCCATTTTCCCAATTTCACCCCCAAAAAGTGTAAACTTTTTTTTAGATACATATTTGGTATCGCCACGTGTGTAAATATCCCAACTATTAAAATAAAATGTTAATGATACCGTACGGTGAATAGCGTGAATGTAAAAAAAAAAAAAATTCCAAAATAGCTGCTTTTTTTTATAACATTTTATTCCAACAAAAAAAATAAAAATGTAAAAAAATTTTAAGTTTTATATAAGCAAATATGGTATCAATAAAAAAAGTACAGATCACGGCGCAAAAAATGAGCCCTCATACCGCCGCTTATACGGAAAAATGAAAGTTATAGGTCTTCAAAATAGGTTGATTTTAAACATACTAATTTGGTTAAAAAGTTTGCGATTTTTTTTGTTTTTTTTTAAGCACAACAGTAACAGAAAAGTATGTTATCATGAGTATCATTTTAATCGTATTAACCCAAAGAATAACACATTTTTACCGTAAATTGGATGGCGTGAAAACGAAACCTTCCAAAATTGCGGTTTTCTTTTTCATTTCCCCACACAAATAGTATGTTTTTGGTTGCGCCATACATTTTATGGTAAAGTGAGTGATCGCATTACAACGGACAACTGGCCGCGCAAAAAACAAGCCATCATACTAGTGTGTGGATAAAAATATAAAAGAGTTATGATTTTTTTTGAAGGCGAGGAGGGAAAAAAAAACTAAAAAACGGATAAATAAAATTGTCTGAGTCCTTAAGGCCCAAATGGGCTGAGTCCTTAAGGGGTTAAGTGTTCCCTTTATTTTTTGGAGCAGTGTAATTAAAACCAGAATGAAGAGTCATTTATAAAGTTGTATTTTTAATGGTGTGCTTTAAAACATCTCACACACACACAAACAAACACAAACGGCCCATCATGGGCTAGTTTCTATAAAACCGTAGCCTGATAGTACAAGGGACAACACCAAATATATTGGTAGATTCCAACTCCTTTTACAAACAGCCACAAGACACTATAGTATCTACAAAAAGGAAGAGATAAGCATCTTAAGTTAAAACCAGGACACTGTTCTACAACATGACAATGGATGTAATAACCAAAATGATGAACACAACTTAAAGACCTGTGCAGTTTGGTGGCCTTGCCATCTTAATTATCACCGTAAGGATGTGCTTTCACTTTGGTTTTCAAAATTGTGTCTTTGTGCTTAAAAAAAAAAATAAATAAATAAAAAAAAATTTTAAATACTGCACCCAGTATTTTTCTTATCCTGGAAACTAGAGATGAGCGAACTTACAGTAAATTCGATTCGTCACGAACTTCTCAGCTCGGTGGTTGCTGACTTTTCCTGCATAAATTAGTTCAGCTTTCCGGTGCTCCGGAAAAGGTGGATACAGTCCTAAGAAAGGAGTCTCCTAGGACTGTATCTACCTTTTCCAGCCCACGGGAGCACCTGAAAGCTTTACTAATTTATGCAGGAAAAGTCTTCAACTGCCGAGCCGAGAAGTTCGTGACGAATCAAATTTACTGTAAGTTCGCTCATCTCTACTGGAAACCCTCTTAAGTGGGTACTCCAGTAAAAACTTCCCCCCAAAAAACAACTGTTGCCAGAAAGGTGTGCAGATTGGTAAATTACTTCTATTTAAAAATCTTCCAGTACTTATCAGCTGCTGTATACTACAGTGAAAGTTGCATAGTTCTTTCCAGTCTGACCACAGTGCTCTGCCAGTGTCAGTAACTGTCCAGAGAAGGAGAGGTTTGCTATGGGGATTTGTTCCTGCTCTGGACCGTTCCTGACATGGGCAGAGGTGCCAGCAGAGAGCATTGTGCTCAGACTGGAAAGAACTGCACAACTTCCTCTGAAGCATACAGCGGCTGATAAGTACTGGAAGGATTAAGAATTTTAAATAGAAGTAAATTTACAAATATATTTAACTTTCTGGCACCTGTTGATTTGAATTTTTTTTTCTTCCACTGGAGTACCCCTTTAAAGGTTTTTCCCATATTTTCTGCAGATTTTCCACAGCATTTGCAGTGAAGTAGATAAGGTTGAATTAAATCAGGAACATACATGCAATGTTCTCGATTTTGCTGCAGAATCACTCCAAATCCGTAGCAAAAGCCTCAAGTGCAGGGGAGATTTATCAAAGCCTGTGCAGATGAAAAAGTTGGCCAGTTGCCTATAGCAACCAGATCACTTTTTAATAAAGGTTCCCTCCGAAAAATGAAAGAAGCAATCTGATTGGTTGCTATGGACAACTTTTCTTCTGCACGGGTTTTTAGAAAACTCCCCCAGTGTGTTTTACATTTAAATGTACATAGTGTGCCCAATTTAGTGTGGACTTCAGAGTTTACTGTGTGCGGTTGCGTCCTTTGACCGTTCAGTGTAGACGACTGTAGCATCCTCATCGCTTCCTATGGCCAGAGTGATCATCCACAATGTTGCCTAGGTTGGAGTAAGGTTTCCTTATCACATTCTGATGGAATCAATACCATTTTGGCAACTACATACACAGCTACTAACATAGCATTTTAGGGTGCGTTCACACGTGCGTATTTACTGCTGCAGATTTGCTTTAGCAGCCTATTGAAGTCAATGGGCAGCAAAATCTGCAGCAGCAATACGCACGTGTGAACGCACCGCACCCTAAGGCTGTGTTCACACATTCAAGTTTTTAATGGCAATTATTGATTACAGAGCTAGGAATAAATCCGAAAACAGGAGAAGTCTCGGTCTTTATTTTACATGTGTCCCCGATTTATGATCTGTTCCTTGCTTTATAGTCAAAAACTGCAATTAATCCCTTAAGGACATGCGCCGTAAGTGTGCGGCACTGCATAGAGTTTCTTCACACACAGCCCCGTACATTTAAAGAGCAGCTGTGACGCGAGCGCAAGAGCTGCGCTCACTTCATTCATGGTGACTATCAGCAGCCATGGACCCGCTGGTAATGGCAGACATCAGCGATTGCGCTGACTGCCATTAACCCCTCAGATGCCGTGATCAATACAGATCACAGCACCTGCAGCACTTAAAATGGCTGATCTGATTGCCCTCAGCACTGCCGCGGGGGATCAGATCAGCCAAGATGGCAGACGGAGGTCCCCTCACCTGCCTGTCTCCCGGGGTCTTTTGCACTGATCTGCCTTCCAGCAGACCAAAAAAAAAAAAATAAATAAATAAATAAAATCGCTGATAGTGACCAGTGCTATGCCCTATGCATAGCACTGAACAGTATTAGCAATCTAATGATTGCTATAAATAGTCCCCTATGGGGACTAAAGTGTAAAATAAATGTAAAAAATAAAGAGTTTAATAAAAAGTGAAAGCCCCTCCCCCAATAGTTTGAAATCACCCCTTTCCCATTATTAACACAAAAAAAGCATTAAACAAAATTACATTTTTGTATTGTCACGTGCGTAAATGTCCGAACTATAAAAATATAATGATAATGATCCCCTACGACAAACAGCGTAAACATCAAACTGAAATCATATTTATAAAAAATAACCAAAGTCACATATAAGCAAACATGGTACTAAAAAAGTACTGATCTGTAGTTTTAGTACCACATTTGCTTATGTGACTTTGGCCTTTTTTTTTTTATAAATATAAATTTCAGTTTGATGTTTACGCTGTTTGTCGTAGGGGATCATTATCATTATATTTTTATAGTTTGGACATTTAGGCACGTGACAATACCAAAATGTTATTTTTTTTAATGCTTTTTTTTGTATTAATAATGGGAAAGGGGTGGTTTAAGACTTTATTGGGGGGAGGGGCTTTTTCACTTTTTTTTTATTAAACTTATTTGGTGCCAAAAAAAATAAAAATAAAAAGCTCTCAAACATACCTTAATACGGTAAAATAAAGTTAGAGGTGGTCAAAATAGGGCAATTTTAAACATACTGATTCTGTAAAAAAAAAAAAAAAAGTTGATTCTTTTACAGGAGTGCAATAGAAGTGTATGTAACCCTGGGTATCATTTTAATTGAATTGACCCATAGAATAAAGAAAACATGTAAATTTTAGTGTACAGCGTGAAAACAACCCCCCACCCCCCAAATTTGTAAAATTATGATTTTTCGTTTTAAAATTTCATTACACCAAAAATTTATTTTGGGGTTAAAATAAGTGATGTTCTTACAAAGTACAACTGGTCACACAAAAAACAAGCCCTCATACTAGTCTGTGAATGGAAATATAAAAGTTATGGATTTTAGAAGGAGAGGAAGAAAAAATTAAATTGGCTGTGTCCTTAAATGGTTAAAAACCTGAATGAGTAAACACAGCCTACAAAGTGCTACAACTATTTTGAAAGCAAAGATCTATGGAGCTTTGTAAGACCAGATATTACCAAATGGTTACTTAAGTTAAGAACACTATGAAAGCTACACTTTGTTGGATAGATGATATGGAAACCAAACAGAAATTACATAAAGGGGGTACTCCGCCCCTAGACATCTTATCCCCTTATAAGATGTCAGATCGCCGCAGTCCCGCTGCTGGGGAGCCCCAGGATCGCCGCTGCGGCACCGCGCTATCATTGCTGCACAAAGTGAGTTCGCTCTGCACGTAATGACAGGCAATACAGGGGCCGGAGCATCGTTACGTCACGGCTCCGCCCCTCGTGATGTCACGGCACCCCCCCCTCAATACATGTCTATGGGAGGGGGCGTGGCGGTCGTCACGCCCCCTGCCATAGACTTGCATTAAGGGGACGGGCCGTGATGTCACGAAGGGCGGAGCCATGACGTCATGCTGCTCCGTCCCCTGTATTGCCCGTCATTACGCACAGAGCGAACTCACTCTGTGCAGCAATGATAGCAGGGTGCCGCAGCGGGGATCCTGGGGAACACTCATGTTCTGGACAGCATTATATATATAAAATATATATATATTATATATATTTAATGGAAGTAGTTTAAAATGTGAGTAACTTTCTGGCCCCAGATAATTTAATAGTGTTTCCTCTCCAGATTACCTCTTTAACCTGTTGACAACTTTACTCACTGCAGTCTTCACTTTGGAAATGTTCTTTTCTACTTTGATCCTTACAGATACTTCCATAGAGATCAGTGTGCAGATCTTGGGTCCACAGACAGTACACAGGCAAACAGAACATTCCCCTCAGCAGTGAAGTGGGGAAAAAAAATAAAATAATGATGTCTTCTTTTAAAGGGGTACTCCACTCCCCAGCGTTCAGAACATTTAGTACCGAATGCTGGTGTGGGCTTGGGGGTCGCCATGCCTCCTCATGCTGTCATGCCCCACCCCGCCCACTCAAAGCAAGTCTATGGGAGGGGGTGTGACGGCTGTCATGCCCCCTCCCATAGACTTATTGAGGTGGCGGCATGTGACATCACAAGGAGTGGAGTGTGACACCACAAGGGGGCGCGGTGAGCCCCGAAGCCCGCACCAGCGCTCAGAACTAAAATGTTCCAAACTCTGGGATGTACCCCTTTAAATCAATCCTAGAAACCCTTTACATGGACAACATAACTGTCCCACGGTACTGTGCTTTACATATAGCCACTACATTAAACATATAAAACAGGTCCAGTCTGATAAAGTACCAGTAAAAAATAAACACATACCACACACTATAAAATAAAGCACAAATGAAATTCACATCACAATATATAGAAGAGGCTGCAGAGAAACGGAAAGGTGTTTCTCTACCACTAAGAGCATTCACATCCCGTTGTGTGCCTCCGTGGCACAGATGCGTCAGTAGCTCAATATAGGCTGCCAATGTATTGATTCTAGGATGGGCACAATGGGATTGTGAGCCCCAGTGGAGCAAGGACTAATGTGAGTGTACAGCGCTGAGGAATCTGTGTGCACTATATAAAATTATTCGATCCCATTCAATCCAATGACAATAACCGAGGCACTTTGGGACTTTTGCCTCAGACTGTATAACCTGGTGTGCCACATTTTTCAGATACTGTCAGAAAATGACCCAAATGGAGGAGTCCGTAGGTGAGCCCAATAGGGCCATTAGATTGAATAGGGTCAGTGCCCACCTCAGCAGATAACAGCAGAAGACGATTTTGAGCTTTTCTGGACGGATCCATGGCACCGAGGCACAAAACAATGTTAATGATCCCATAATGTTATGCTGTGCAATGTAAGACAGGATCACAGAGAAGGGATTTTCACCTGTTTCTTAAAATGAAACAATGGCCCAGATTTATCAATCTACTGGAGACAAAGACAGGAGTGATCTGCCCACAGCAACCAATCACAGCTCAGCTTTCCTAGTACCAGAGCTTGTTAAGATGGATAACTAAGCTGCGATTGGTTGTAATAGGCAGATCACCCCAGACAGATTGACCTATATCTCAAAGAAGAATACTGTATCTCAGTCCTTGCTTTATGTTAATGTAACCGACTCTGAAGACAAGAAAGTCAAAAGGAGTATTCCAGTGCAAAATAATTTATCCTCTATCCAAAGAACAGGGGATAAGTTATAGATCGTGGGGGGTCTGAGCGCTGGGTCCCCCGGGATCTCCTGGACGGGGCTGCGGCAGTCTGCAGGAAGTGAAGTTTTGTCCCCAGCAGAAAGCCACGGCAGACACGTCCCTCCATGTATCTCTATGGGGTATGTGGTACATAGAGGTGGCATGTCGGCCGCCGCGTCATGCGGGGACAGAACACCCCCTTTCCAGCATACTGCTGACACCCCGTCCATGAGATCCCGGGGGGTTGGGGGGTGCCCCAGTGCTCGGACCCCCCCCCCCCCCCCCCATGATCTATAAAACTTATCCCCTATAATTCGGACAGGAGATAAAAGTTATATTGATCCGAAGGCAGCAGGAAGGCTGGCCAGTGGAGTACCCCTTTAACGCTTCCAGTACTTATCAGCTGCTGTATACTACAGAAACTACAGAGAAATGTGTGTAGTTTTTCCAGTCTGACCACAGTGCTCTCTGCTGACACTTCTGTCCATGTCAGGAACTGTCCAGAGCAGGCGAGGTTTTCTATAGGGATTTGCTTCTACTCTGGACAGTTCCTGACATGGACAGAGGTGTCAGCAGAGAGCACTGTGGTCAGACTGGAAAGAACTATACAATTCTCTCTGTAGTATACAGTAGAGATGAGCGAACTTACAGTAAATTCGATTTGTCACGAACTTCTCAGCTCGGCAGTTGATGACTTTTCCTGCATAAATTAGTTCCGCTTTCAGGTGCTCCGATGGGCCGGAAACGGTGGATACAGTTCTGGGAGACTCTTTCCTAGGAATGTATCCACCTTTTCCAGCCCACCGGAGCACCTGAAGGCTGAACTAATTTACGCAGTATAAGTCATCAACTGCTGAGCCGAGAAGTTCGTGACAAACCGAATTTACTGTAAGTTTGCTCATCTCTAGTATACAGCAGCTGATAAGTAATGGAAGGGTCCAGATTTTTAAATAGAAGTAATTTACAAATATGTTTAACTTTCTGGCACCAGTTTTGAAAACATTTGTTTTCCACCGTAGTTTCCCTTTAAAATGATGTATTACTTACCAGTTCTGGAGATAGACCCAGTATTAGCCTCCACTGCTGGACCGGTCTTACCAAGCATCCCTGCCGCCTCCTCTCTGCTCCCATATAATCACCCACCTTACACTCATAAGGACAAAGGTCACACGAGTATGTATGAGATGGGTGGGCATATGGAGACTAATACCGGGTCAATCTATAGCACAGCAACCAAGGAAAGAAAAGAACACTCTCCCTTAGTGTAATGAGTAAAATACACAATAAAATGATGGGAACAGTCCACTCACCCTGCTCTGACAGCACAACATCTGTAAGAATGTGAAAAGTATACGATTCTGGTCCTGCAGCTAAGTTCCTCCCGGTCCCAGAGGCAACTGGTCCAGTTAGGTAGATAAATGACCAGTAGAAAATAGGAACTGAGGTAGCGCTGGATCCGGTCCAAGATGAAGTAACTAGCAGCATAAACCACTTTATATTGTAAACTATTGGAGCTCATACCAGCGTGTTTCTCCCTTCAGGATAAAAGTGCATATGCACCTACCCTGAAGAAGGGCCTGATCCGGGCCAGAAACACGTTGGTATGAGCTCTAATAGTTTACAATATAAACTGGTTTATGCCACAAGTTAATTCATCTTGGACCGGATCCAGTGCTACCTCAGTTCCTATTTTCTACTATTCATTTATCTATAGCACAGGGCACCGATCTGAGGAAGTGATGCCTCATTTTAATCTGGTTCACCTGCATTGTAACCTTGTGTATTCGGGTTAATGCCAGTGAAGCAGCTGCCCGCTTCTTTTTGTGTGTCCCATCATGACATCCCCTGTTATCAAAACAACAACTCCTATCAAGTCCAGATAGCCAAAAGCTGTTTGAGCATGCTGGGAGTTGTAGTTCTGCTACAGCTTGAGAGCCAAAGGTTAGGATACGCTGTTCTAGACACTGTTTCCCCACCAGGGTGTCTCATCTGTTGCAAAACTACAACTCCCAGCAATGCCTGACAGCTGCAATGCGGGGAGTTGTAGTTTTGCAACAGCTGAAGGCGCACAGACTGGGAAACCCTGTCCTAGGAGATAAACACAGCAGCTGCAATATTCTTTCCCAATACTCTGCTGTGTTGACAGGTCTGCACAGGTTGTATGTTAGGAGTTTTCCATACAATGACAACAAGCAAGGATCTGTAAATCACTAACAATTTCCATAATACTGACCAGCCCCTCTGTCAGCAGAGTCCCCCTTTAAGCATGCTCAGCTGTCCTAGACCAATCACCATTCAGCAGAGGCTGGCATATGGCATCCAGTATTATCCATATAACATTTATTGAGAAAACACCAAACGTCTTGGAAAGTTCTAGACATAAAAACACATAGAACATACACATATGACCACCCAGTGCTGCCTGCCCGGTGCCACCACCAGTGCCCACCATTAGTCACATGACACTGCTCTGTTGCCTCCAGTAGTCACCCGTGTGCTTCACTCATTAGAACAGGAGACGTCCGGGCTCCTGGAGGACTACAACACTCAGCATGTCCTCATCCTGGAGAGACTGCGGCTCCATGGCCCGGAGGTGCAGTGTTCCTTGAAGAGACTGCCCGTGCACTGTCAGGTGTAGGAGGCTTCAGGGTGACAGGTGCCGGGCTCTGGATCCTCTCCCAGCTGCACAGAGGACGCGGAGCTGCAGTCCCCGGAGCCCAGTGAGTGCAGGATGTGGTCGGCGCTGGGTCTGTCCTCCGGCCGGGGCACCCAGCAGCTCTGCACGATGTCCCGGAGCGCCCTGCCGGCCTCGGTGCAGCTGAACACCTGTCCGATCTCCGGGCGCAGGTGATAGGCGACCACGGCGTACAGCACGCACTGACGATCCCCGGTGTACGGCAGCTCCCGGGTCACCATCTGCCACACGGTCACCGCATACGAGTAGATGTCCGCCTTCACCGTCACCGGCTCCCCGCGGAGCAGCTCCGGGGCCCGGTGGGTGTAGGTGCCCCCTACGTGGCGGAGCTGGGTGCAGCACGGATCCTCGCCGTCTTCCCCATCCCGCAGACGGTGCGAGCAGCCGAAGTCCCCGATCTTGCACAGGTCTCCCGGGGCGAGCAGCACGTTGGCCGGCTTCAGGTCCAGGTGCACCACGCCGCCCCGGTGCAGGAAGGACAGTCCGTCCGCGACGTGCCGGGCATAGCGCACACACCGCCCCTTGTCCAGCGGGGGGCCGCGGCCGTAGATGAGCTGGTGCAGGGTGCAGCTGCCCGCATACTCCATGATGATGGTGCCCGGGCTGTCCGGGTCACCGGGGCAGGAGGCGCTGGCCGCCAGGACGCGCACCACATGCGGATGCCGGAGGCAGGCGGCGTTCAGCTCGGCCCAGAAGCTCTGCCGGGAGGCCAGTCGGTTCTTGCTGCAGCGCTTCACCTTCTTCAGCGCCACGGTCTGTCCGCGGTAAGTGGCCCGGTACACGGAGCCGAAGCCCCCGGATCCGAGGGGCTCCAGCACCCGCACCTGCTCCCAGTCAATGCTGCACCAGGCCAGGCGGGGGGGAAGCCGGGGCACAGCCGGGCGCCGGGGGAAGGCGCAGGGGAGGAGGGCGCTGGGCTTGGTGCGGCTCAGCTCCAGGGGGCTGCTGCAGGGGCGCAGGTCTATGGACGGGGACAGGTCCCGGGGAAGGAAACGCTCTACAGGGATGGGAGACGGCATGCTGCGGCCGGGATGGAGCCAACACACGGAGGCTTGCGTTACTACACCTGCGGGGGGAGGGGCTGTCACCGATCCGTGTACACGTGCGAGCTGCGCACTATGTATCACCATTCCGCTCCGTGCAGCGGGCCCTATAGGCGGCGGGGAGACGGCGGAGCCGCTGATTGGCTGCTGCGCGGTCACATTGTGCGTTACATGTGCAGCACGGGGCTCTAATACTGCAGGAGGGGACATGGATGACGGGGAGGCTGGAGACAGATGCTACATCACTATAGATGTTATGGGGTGGGATGTAAGGCTTTCCCTAAATCAGTGGGATTCAGTTAGGCAGTGGTCTCCAAAGTACAGACCTCCAGCTGTTGCAAAACTACAACTCCCAGCATGCCCGGTCAGCCTTCGGCTGTTCGGGCATGCTGGGAGTTGTAGTTTTGCTCCCCACATTGGAGACCTAGGCTAAGGGTACATTCACACTAAGGAAATTCAGCAATCTGGCGCTTACGTGCGCAACAATTTGCTGCAGACCTAAGCGCCGTCCCATCAAAAAATTTACTTCTCTAGCAGGTTTCACCGAAAGACTCGACATGGTCCGTCTTCTAAACTCCTCATGGGAAGTTCCGCTACAGACCTTTTTGATGTGAACTGAGCAGCAGAATTCCATAGACATAAACGAGAGGAAAGCGCACGCGATTTCTGTAGTGTGAACGGGGTGGTAGTTTGCCTTTCGAAACATCCGATGTTCTGAAGATCTGTGTGCGCTGGCTTCTTCGTTGTTAAAGGGGTACTCCGGTGTTTAGACATCTTATCCCCTATCCAAAGGATAGGGGATAAGATGCCTGATTGCGCAGGTCCCACCGCTGGGGACCCCTGTGATCTTGCACGCCACACCCTGTTAAAATCAGACCCGGGGTGTGTTCGCAGCTGTCACGCCCCCCTCCCATAGGCTTGCATTTTGGGGGGCAGAGTGTGATGGCACACAGGGGCGGAGCCGTGACGTCACAATGCTCCGGCCCCGGGATCAACAGTAATCAGACTCGGAGCGAACACACTCCGGGGTCTGATTTTAACGGGGTGTGGCGTGCCAGATCATGGGGGTCCCCAGCGCGGGACCCCCACAATCAGGCATCTTATCCCCTATCCTTTGTATAGGGGATAAGATGTCTAAGCTCCAGAGTACCCCTTTAAGGCTGGGTTCACATCACGTTTTTGGCATACTGTTTTCAATCAGTTTTTCTAAAGAAAACCGTATGGCAAAAAAACGGATGGAACAGTATGGGGAAAAAGTAAACCGTATGCGTTTTTAAATGCATCCGGGTGTATACGGCTTTCAATTATTTGTCTATGTATACGGTTTTCAATACGGTTCCATATTTCAATAATCAAAACGTATACGGGAAACGTACTTGAAAAACGTGGTGTGAACCCACCCTTACACCTCCTTCTGAGCCTGCCATGATGCAGCATGGAGCTCCCCTCTGCATGCGCTGTAGCCACGGCCTTAGCCATTATGCTGCAGGGTAGAGCTCCATTGTGCAGTATAGCAGGAGGAGACATGACTATGAAGAAGCCAGTGCGCACAGATCTTCAGAACACCAGACATCGACACGCAGGGGCTTGGAAATGCACCCCCCAATACTCCAAGCTCCTCATGACCATATCCAGAAGACCAGGGATTACAGAAAAAGGCTATGTTCACACGCCAGAATTTCTGCATGAATTTATAGCCAATACACTTAAATGGGATTCCGCTGTCCCGTTTACACAGCAGAATTTCGCTTCAGAATTTCCGCTGCAGAAATTCCATTTTTGTGAAATTCATTTTTGTGAAATTTTCTGCAGAATTCCATGCAGATATTCTGCCGCATGAACATAGTCAAACGGGGCCACAAACAGAAGATTGGCAATTATGATTTTCATCACTGTCACCGGCACTAGAACCCTGTACAAACTGTTTAGTGAGGACAGCGTCCCTTTAAGTGGAGGAAAACCGTACACCCCCTCTGAACAGTGTCTGGGAGGCTGCAGTCGCTGCTTCACAAAAAAAAGGTGATCACCAACAGGTCTAGAAACTGACTCCATGAATGGAAAGCCGATGACTACTTTCAAGAAGAAGGGTGGAGATTTCAGTCACTGATTTTTTTTTTTTACTTTTTTTTGTTAAATGTCACAAATGTTGATTTGTGGAAATTGTCTGTTTCTTACAGGATCTGTCTCTCCCTCGACTTAGTTGCTCTCAGGTAGAGGCGCTGGATGCCCCTTTAGTGCTGAGGAAGTTGGGCAGACTATTCGTGAAAACCCCGGGTCTAGACGGGATGGTTGGGGACTGGTACAGGATAAATGAGGAGTGTTTGACCCCTATATTGCTTAAATTGTTCCACTGACTTGCTGTGGAGGAGTCTCTCCCAGATTCCATGAGGGAGGCGCTGATTGTTGTCCTTTCCAAGCCGGGTAAAGACCCTCTGTTGCCTGATTCATATCGATCGATTTCTCTTTTATATACATAGTTACATAGTTACATAGTTAGTACGGTCGAAAAAAGACATATGTCCATCAAGTTCAACCAGGGAATTAAGGGGTAGGGGTGTGGCGCGATATTGGGGAAGGGGATATGTGGATATAAAAATCCTGGCTCGGGTATTGGCTACCCGCCTACGTGGTGTCGCCTCCTCCATCATTCATCCTGACCAAACGGGTTTTATGCCGGGTAGGGCAACTGATGTGAATGTGAAGCGCCTTCAACTTAATATCGCAGCTGTGGGGAGGGCTTTCCTTCTGGCGTGGTAGTTGGTTTGGATGTCTATAAGGCCTTTGACTTGGTGGGGTGGCCCTTCTTATGAGAGGTTCTGGGTGCCTTTGGGTTTGGTCCCCGCTTCTGTGCCTGGGTTCGGTTGTTTAATGACAGTCCCAGGGTCCGGGTTTGCACTAACATGGATGTGTCAATCCCCTTTCTCTTGGATCGCGGGACGAGGCAGGGATGCCCGCTTTCTCCATTTCTTTTCGCTTTGGCCGTGGAGCCTTTGGCTGCGGCCATCCGTGATGACCCTACTATTTGTGGCATCCCCGGGGGGCCGATTGTAGAGAAATTTTCACTTTATGCAGATGATCTGTTAGTGTATCTGGCGGATGCGGAGGGTTCTCTCCTGTCCTTAACCCCTTAAGGACCAAGGGCGTACAGGTATGCCTTTGCTCCCTGGTACTTAAGGACCAAGGGCGTATCTGTACGCCGGTGGGAATTTCGGTCCCCGCCGCCTGCTGATATCTATCAGCAGGCACCCCGCGCATATGCCCAGGGGGGTCATCAGACCCCCCCATGTCGGCGATCGCCGCAAATCGCAAGTGAATTCACACTTGCGATTTGTGGCTATTCCGGGTCATACGGGTCTATAGTGACCCGGTGACCCGGAAAATAAAGGGGATCGCGGATGTCCTAGACACCCACAATCCCCCTCTAGCGATAGGAGTGAGGTGGCAGAGGTGCCACCCCTCCTATCTCTGCTATTGGTGGTCTAGACGCGACCACCAATAGCAGATTGGGGGTGGAGGGGTTTACTTTCGGTTTCCCCGCTCTGCCCACCCACAATAGGCGGGGCAGGACGGAGAAACCGACAGGGACCGGCGCCGAAGATCCACTTACCCAGCGGCGACGGCAGCGGGCGATGATCAGCGGCGGCAGCGGGCGGCGATCGGCGGAAGAAAAGGACGGCGACGTAGCTCCCTGGATCCGACGGAAGCCGGAGAGTTACTTAGCAACATCTGGAGGGCTACAGTCTGAGACCACTATAGAGTGGTCTCTAAACTGTAACCCTCCAAATGTTGCAAAACTACAACTCCCAGCATGCCCAGAGAGCTGTTTAGGCATGCTGGGAGTTGCAGTTTTGCAACAGCTGGAGGTCTACAGTTTGAGACCACTGCACAGTGATCTCTATATTGTGCACCTCCAGATCTTGCAAAACTACAACTCTCAGCATGCCCACACAGCAGTTTGCTGTCTGGGCATGCTGGGAGTTGTAGTTTTGCAACATCTGGAGGTCCACAGTTTGGAGACCACTGTGCAGTGGTCTCTAAACTATAGCTCTCCAGATGTTGCAAAACTGCAACTCCCAGCATGCCTAAACAGCAAACAGCTGTCTCTGCATGCTGGGAGTTGTAGTTGTGTACCTCCAGCTGTTGCATAACTACATCTCCCAGCATGCCCTTCGGTGATCAGTACATGCTGGGAGTTGAAGTTTTGCAACAGCTGGAGGCACACTGGTTGGAAAATACTGAGTTAGGTAACAGAACCTAACTGAAGGTTTTCCAACCAGTGTGCCTCCAGCTGTTGCAAAAGTACAACTCCCAGCATGCACGATCTGTCAGTACATGCTGGGAGTTGTAGTTTTGAAACAGCTGGAGGTTTGCCCCCCCATGTGAACGTACAGGGTACATTCACACTGGCGGGTTTACAGTAAGTTTTCTGCTTCAAGTATGAGCTGCGGCAAATTTTTCGCCGCAGCGCAAACTCCTAGCGGTAAATTCACTGTAAACCTCCGCCAGTGTGAATGTACCCTAAAAACACTACACTACACTAACACATAATAAAGGGTAAAACACTACATAAACACCCCCTTACACTGTCCCCCCAATAAAAATAAAAAACGTATTGTACGGCAGTGTTTCCAAAACAGAGCCTCCAGCTGTTGCAAAACAACATCTCACAGCATTTATGGACAG
This sequence comes from Hyla sarda, assembly GCF_029499605.1. Taxonomy (NCBI): domain Eukaryota; kingdom Metazoa; phylum Chordata; class Amphibia; order Anura; family Hylidae; genus Hyla; species Hyla sarda. The sequence goes on from NC_079193.1 coordinate 291,744,590, forward strand.
CCACTGACTGTCCAGGCATGCTGGGAGTTTAGCAACAGCTGGAGGCACCCTGTTTGGGAATCACCGGTGTAGAATACCCCTATGTCCACCCCTGTGCAATCCCTAATTTAGTCCTCAAATGCGCATGGTGCTCTCTCAATTCAGAGCCCTGTCATATTTCAAGGAAACGGTTTAGGGCCACATATGGGGTATTTCCGTACTCGGAAGAAATTGCACTACTAATTTTGGGGGCTTTTTTTCCTTTTACCCATTATGAAAAAGAAAAGTTGGGGTCTACACCAGCCTGTTAGTGTAAAAAAAAAATATTTGTTTACACTAACATGCTGGTGTTGTCCTTTACTTTTTATTTTCACGAGAGGTAAAAGGAAACAAAGACCCCCAAAATTTGCAACACAATTTCTCCTGAGTACGGAGATACCCCATATGTGGGCGTAAAATGCTCTGCGGACGCACAACAAGGCTCAGGAGTGAGAGCGCACCATGTACATTTGAGGCCTAAATTGGTGATTTGCACAGGGGTGGCTGATTTTACAGCGGTTCTGACATAAACCCCAAAAAATATATACCCACATGTGACCCCATTTTGGAAACAACACCCCTCACGGAACGTAACAAGGGGTATAGTGAGCCTGAACACCCCACAGGTGTTTGACAAATTTTCATTAAAGTTGGATGGGAAAATGAAAAAAAAATAAAATTTTTTCACTAAAATGCTGGTGTCACCCTAAATTTTTCATTTTCACAAGGGAAAATAAAAAAAAAGCCCCCCAAAATTTGTAACCCCATTTCTTCTGAGTAAGAACATACCCCATATGTGGATGTAAAGTGCTCTATGGGTGCACTACAATGCTCAGAAGAGAAGGAGCGCCATTGGGATTTTGAAGAGAAAATTTGTCCGGAATTGAAGGCCACTTGTGTTTACAAAGCCCCCATGGTACCAGAACAATGGACCCCCCCCCCACATGTGACCCCATTTTGGAAACTACACCCCTCATGTAATGTAATAAGGGGTACAGTGAGCATTTACGCCCCACAGGTGTCTGACAGATTTTTGGAACAGTGATCCGTGAAAATGAAAAATTTAATTTTCCATTTGCACAGCCCACTGTTCCAAAGATCTGTCAAACGCCAGTGGGGTGTAAATGCTCACTGCACCACTTATTAAATTCTGTGAGGGGTGTAGTTTCCAAAATAGGGTCACATGTGGGGGGGTCCACTGTTCTGGCACCACGGGGGCTTTGTAAATGCACATGGCCCCTGACTACCATTCCAAACGAATTCTCTTTCCAAAAGCTCAATGGTACTCCTCCTCTTCTGAGCATTGTATTTCGCCCGTAGTGCACTTCAGGTCAACTTATGGGGTACCTCCATACTCAGAAGAGATGGGGTTACACATTTTGGGGGGTATTTTCTGCTATTAACCCTTGCAAAAATGTGAAATTTGGGGGGAAACCCACATTTTAGTGAAATTATTTTTTTTTTTACATATGCAAAAGTCGTGAAACCCCTGTGGGGTATTAAGGCTCACTTTATTCCTTGTTACGTTCCTCAAGGGGTCTAGTTTCCAAAATGGTATGCCATGTGTTTTTTTTTTTTTCTGTTCTGGCACCATAGGGGCTTCCTAAATGCGACATGCCCCCCGAGCAAAATTTGCTCTCAAAAAGCCAAATATCACTCCTTCTCTTCTGAGCATTGTAGTTCGCCTGTAGTGCACTTCAGGCCAACTTATGGGGTACCTCCATACTCAGAAGAGATGGGGTTACAAATTTTGGGGGGTATTTTCTGCTATTAACCCTTGCAAAAATGTGAAATTTGTGGGGAAACACACATTTTAGTGAAAAATGCTAAAGTCGAGAAACACCTGTGGGGTATTAAGGCTCACTTTATTCCTTGTTACGTTCACCATAGGGGCTTCCTAAATGCAACATGCCCCCCAAAAACCATTTCTGAAAAACGTTCTCTCCAAAATCCCCTTGTCGCTTCTGAGCCCTCTACTGCGCCCGCCGAACAATTTACATAGACAAATGAGGTATGTCCTTACTCGAGAGAAATTGGGCTACAAACATAAGTATACATTTTCTCCTTTTACCCCTTATAAAAATTGGGTTTACAAGAACATGCGAGTGTAAAAAATGAAGATTGTGAATTTTCTCCTTCACTTTGCTGCTATTCCTGTGAAACACCTAAAGGGTTAAAACACTTACTAAATGTCATTTTGAATACTTTGGGGGGTGCAGTTTTTAGAATGGGGTCATTTGTGGGGTATTTCTAATATGAAGACCCTTCAAATCCACTTCAAACCTGAACTGGTCCCTGAAAAATAGTGAGTTTTAAAATTTTGTGAAAAATTGGAAAATTGCTGCTGAACTTTGAAGCCCTCTGATGTCTTCCAAAAGTAAAAACACGTAAATTTTATGATTCAAACATAAAGTAGACATATTGGAAATGTGAATAAATTTTTTTTTTATTTTGAATATCCATTTTCCTTACAAGCAGAGAGCTTCAAAGTTAGAAAAATGCAACATTTTCAAATTTTTCATCAAATTTTGGGATTTTCACCAAGAAAGGATGCAAGTTACCACAAAAATGTTACCACTATGTTAAAGTAGAATATGTCACGAAAAAACAATCTCGGAATCAGAATGATAACTAAAAGCATTCCAGAGTTATTAATGTTTAAAGTGACAGTGGTCAAACGCTCTGGTCCTAAGGTATAAAATGGCCTGGTCCTTAAGGGGTTAATAGATCTTCTAGACCGGTTTGGTACACCAGAGAAGAAAAAGAAATACGCAATATAATGCACACCCACAGTTGCTATAATCCAAAAAATGTTATCTTTATTGCACATAAGTATTACAAAACGCAGACAATACAATTAAAACCAATTAAAAAGGCCCAAATGGCCAATGCACAAACAAGGGGGGACCCCCTAAAAAAAGGGGGGAACCCCACCCAGGGCACCTGCCTCCACAAATAAATAGGTTATGAGCCTATCATGTAACAAGAGTGTTATATCGATACAGTCCTATCCCCACAACACTGATAATATATATACAACCTGAATATCCTTCATAAATAGCACAGGGGACTAGCAGTGGAGGACAATAGATGGAGGAGTAGTACGGCAGGTGCCCTCCTAGAGACTCCACGCGTTCCGTTGCCCGTCAGCAACTTCCTCAGGGGTGTTGTGCCTCCTTGATTCAGTTTCTGCCATATATACCAAACATAATTAATCTAATTGTGGTGAAGGAGTTACCTGTTTGTCCATTGTGTCCCATCTCCGGGTGCAGAGAAGGTTACATCCACTCCATGATCCACATCCGCTCTGTCACTCTCTCACAGCTGCGTCCCACAAAAAGATCACCCGCGCCTGTGCAAAGTATATTCCATATCCACGGCTAAAAGTTTCTCACCTGCAATCACTGCGCCTGCGTGTTCCCAACATTTTTGAAAAAAAAACCAACATATTTACCAAGGTTTCCACAGAAAATGTGTTGTATTTGAGGATGTGAGGAAAACCCGACAGATCAGAGCATGTGTAAAAAAAAAGCAAAGTGTAGGGAAAGTGGAAAATGTAGGGAAACATAGTAAATACCGTGGAAAATAAATTGTAGGGAATTAAAACCCACAAAGAAACCTACACAACACTCTTAGTAAATAAGGGCCAATGTGTCAGTTTTACTGTAAAGTGCACTGTGTAAAAAATTTTTAATTTTTTTTCAATATCCCACAACAATAATACTGTTTTGGCTTTGTCGTCATGAATTGAAAGGTGTCATTACAAAGTACCATTAATCGCACAAAAAACAAGCCATCATGCGGAGGAAAAACATGAAAATGCCAAAATGGAAATTGCCTTTGTCCTAAAGGGGTTACTGTTATGGCAGATCAATGTATATACAGGTAATATTTTCCAATTAAGTAGACAGCATTGATTAAAACAATAGTGTATAGTAACTACTGAGTGTAGAAACTGACAGACCTCATAGTAGACACCGCAGTAGGTGAGAGAGAAGATTGTGCTGCGGTTGGGGGGGGGGGGGGGGGGGGTCTACTGCTTATAGGGGAAAGGCAGATATATGCTGTCATTGAGAGAACTGTCCCTTTGCAGGGTAGAATATGGCTATATTGTTGACAGTGCCGAAAGTTAAGGGATTCTTTACACTGCGTAATTCCCGTGGAATTCCGCGCAGTGAACATTAACATCAGTGTGAATGGGTCTTCCGCGAGACCTGTTCACACTGGTGGACAACTCCGCTGCTGAACATGTTCATTCTTTGCGCGGAAGTCCGCGAGCACTGCATAGCCGTCAATCGTGACGGCCAGGTCAGCTCGGTCCTACCGCCAAAGTATTTTGGCGACAGCCGCCAGTTGGAATCTCCGCTTGTGGAATTCTGCGAGAGGATATTCTGCAGTGTGAACGCATCCTAAAGAATAATGCGCTGCGCTGGGTGGGGTAGGATGTGTTAAAAGTGTAGTGAGGGGGTATATACTGCCAAGGAGGTGAATGTGCTGCTGACAGAGTAATGATAATACAGCTTTTGAAGAGAGTGGATTAGAGGCAATATTTAAGTATGCTATTGTTGGCAGATGGAAAATGTTAACCCCTTAAGGACGCAGGGTTTTTCCGTTTTTGCACGTTCATTTTTTCCTCATTTCCTAAAAATCACAGCGCTTTCAATTTTGCACCTGCAGACTTATATCAGGGCTTATTTTTTGTGCCACCAATTGTACTTTGTAATGACATCAATCATTTCACCACAACATTTTTCACGCAGTGCACTTTTTGGTAAAAATGCAACTACATGCACCAAAATTAGTACCGTATATACTCGAGTATAAGCCGAGTTTTTCAGCACGATTTTTCGTGCTGAAAACACCCCCCTCGGCTTATACTCGAGTGAACTCTCCACCCGCAGTGGTCTTCAACCTGCGGACCTCCAGAGGTTTCAAAACTACAACTCCCAGCAAGCCCGGTCAGCCATCGGCGGTCCGGGCTTGCTGGGAGTTGTAGTTTTGAAACCTCCGGAGGTCCGCAGGTTGAAGACCACTGCGGCCTTCGACATCATCCAGCCCCCTCTCACCCCCTTTAGTTCTGTACAGTACTCGCCTCCGCTCGGCGCTGGTCCGGTGCTGCAGGACTGTCCGGAGAGGAGGTCGTCCGGTGGGATAGTCGTTCCGGGCTGCTATCTTCACTGGGGAGGCCTCTTCTAAGCGCTTCGGGCCCGGCCCCAGAATAGTCACGTTGCCTTGACGACGACGCAGAGGTACGTTCATTACCAACGTACTTCTGCGTCATCGTCCAGGCAACGCCTCTATTCCGGGCCCGCAGTGCGGAGAAGAGGCGCCCCCAGTGAAGATAGCAGCCCGGAACCACTATCCCACCGGACGACCTCCTCTCCGGACAGTCCTGCAGCACCGGACCAGCGCCGAGCGGAGGTGAGTACTGTACAGAACTAAAGGGGGTGAGAGGGGGCTGGATGATGTCGAAGGCTGCAGTGGTCTTCAACCTGCGGACCTCCGGAGGTTTCAAAACTACAACTCCCAGCAAGCCCGGACAGCCGATGGCTGCCCGGGCTTGCTGGGAGTTGTAGTTTTCAAACCTCTGGAGGTGCGCAGGTTGAAAACCACTGAGGGCGGATGATGACAAGAGGATGATGAAGGGGGTGTGTGGGATGATGAAGGGGGGTGGGGATGATGACAAGGGGATGATGAAGGGGGGGGTGGGATGATTACAAGGGGATGATGAAGGGGGGGGGTGTGGGATGATTACAAGGGGATGATGAAGGGGGAGTGTGGGATGATGAAGGGGGGTGGGGATGATGACAAGGGGATGATGAAGGGGGGTGTGTGGGATGATTACAAGGGGATGATGAAGGGGGGGGGGTGGGATGATTACAAGGGGATGATGAAGGGGGGTGGGGATGATGACAAGGGGATGATGAAGGGGGGTGTGGGATGATTACAAGGGGATGATGAAGGGGGGTGGGGATGATGACAAGGGGATGATGAAGGGGGGGTGTGGGATGATGACAAGGGGATGATGACAGGTGATGATGATGAGGGTCTGGATGATGACAGGCGGTGATGATGATGAGGATGTTAATAACGGGGGTCTGGATGATGACAGGGGGGGATGATGTATTTCCCACCCTAGGCTTATACTCGAGTCAATAACTTTTTCCTGGGATTTTGGGTTGAAATTAGGGGCCTCGGCTTATACTCGGGTCGACTTATACTCGAGTATATACGGTATGTTTAAAATTGTCCATTTCTGACCCCTATAACTTTTTTATTTTTCAGTATACGGGGTGGTATGAGGGCTCACTTTTTGTGTGACGTGATCTGAAGTTTTTATCAGTACGATGATCTGATCTGAATTTTTTATCACTTTTTATAAATTTTTTTATGGTATACAAAGTGACCAAAAATATGCAATTTTGGGCTTTGGAATGTTTTTTTACACGTACGCCATTGACCGTGTGGTTTAATTAACCTTATATTTTTATAGTTCAGACATTTACACACGCGGCAATACCACACATTTTTACTTTTATTATGTTTATATATTTTTATATGGAATTTGGGAAAAGGGGAGTGATTTAAACTATAAATAAGGAAGGGGTTAATGTATGTGTTTTTAAACTTTTTTAAAACTTTTTTTTTTTTAACTTTTAGTCCCTTTAGGGGACTTTAAGGCTAGGATTCCACTTGTTTTTTTTTTGCAGCATTCTTTTCACAGTGCAATTTCCTGCGTCTGACGTTTTTTCTGGCGTTTTTGCATTTGAGTTGAAATAGCATTTTTGGCCCCTTTTTCAAAATGTGTTGGGCACCAAAAAAAAAAAAAAAGGATGCAGTAGGGATGGGAAAAAATGTATTTAAGGAAATTTTTATTTTTCATAATGAACTTTTAATACATTTTTATTAAAGTGTGTATGTGTGTTTAACTTTTTTTTCTCAAATTTTTTTACATTTTTTTTAGGTAGTACTACTACTCGCAGTATGGAACAGACTGTTCCATGATGGTAGTAGTACCTGTACTAATAGACATATCGCCCTGGGTGACACTCCTGACACCCGATGCGATCGTCCTATCTATTGCAGAGATGCAGAGCGGCTCTATACAGCGCTCGCATCTCTGCTCTGTACTCCGGCCATTGATGTGAATAGAACATCACTCATTCATATTTTCCGCCCAGAGTGGTGATGGTTGCAGCCAATCCGCGCTCTCAGAGGGAAATAGGAATGATTGATGTTTTATTCACATCACTGGCCAGCTGGAGTATGTGGAGCGCAGGAGATAGCCGCTCCGCATCTCTGCAATAGATAGGACGGTCGCATCGGCTGTCAAAGAGTGACACTTGCTGCGATCTGTCCTTAACTGCAGGTACTACTACTCCCAACATGGAGCACATTCTGCTCCATGCTGGGAGCTGTAGTACCTGCATAAACCCCTTAAGGTCCAGGGTTTTTTCCATTTTTGGACTTTCATTTTTTCCTCCTTACCTTTAAAAAACTCATAACTCTTTAAATTTTGCATCCAAAAAATCCATATGAGGGCTTATTTTTTGCGCCACCAATTCTACTTTGTAACGACATCAGTCATTTTACCCAAAAATCCAACGGGAAAAAAAATCATTGTGCAACAAAATTTAAGAAAAAACACAATTTTGTAACTTTTGGGGGCTTCAGTTTCTACGCAGTACATTGTTTGGTAAAAATGACACCTTCTCTGTATTCTTTAGGTCCATATGATTGAAATGATACCCTACTTATATAGGTTTGATTTTGTCTTAGGCTGGGTTCACATGACGTTTTCCCCATATGGGAGCGCATACGGCAGGGTGGAGCTAAAACCTCACGCTTTCTTATGCGCTCCCATATGTAATTCATTTCAATGAGCCGGCCAGAGTGAAACGTTCGGTCCGGTTGGCTCATTTTTGCGCCGTATGCGCTTTTCTCCAGGACCTAAAACTGTGGTCAACCACGGTTTGAGTTCCGGTTGTAAAAGCGCATACGGCGCAAAAATGAGCAGACCGGACCGAACGTTTCACTCCGGCCGGCTCATTGAAATTAATTACATACGGGAGCGCATAGAAAGGCATCCCCTGCCGTATTCGCTCCCTTATGGGAGAAAACATATTGGAAACCCAGCCTTACTTCTGGGAAAAATCATAACTACATGCAGGAAAATGTATACATTTAAAATTGTCCTCTTCTGACCCCTATAACTTTTTTTATTTTTCTGTATACAGGGTGGTATGAGGGCTGATTTTTTGCGCTGTGATCTGAAGTTTTTATCGGTACAATGATTGTTTTGATCTGAATTTTTGATCACTTTTTATACATTTTTTTTGTGGTATACAAAGTGACCAAAAATATGCAATTTTGGACTTTGGAATTTTTATATGTGTACGCCATTGACCGTGCAGTTTAATTAACCTTATATTTTTATAGTTCGGATATTTCCGCACATGGCGATACCACATATGTTTATTTTTATTTACACAGTTTTTTTTATTTTTATGGGGGGGGGGGGGTTATTCAAACTTTTATTAGGGAAGGGGTTAAATGATCTTTATTAACTTTTTTTTCCCCACTTTCTTTTTTGCAATGTTGTAGCTCCCATAGGGGACTATAACACTGCACACACTGATCTTTTACATGGATCAATGGTTTCTCATAGGAAACCATTGATCGATGATTCTGCTGCTTGACTGCTCATGCCTGGATCTCAGGCACTGAGCAGTCATTCGGCGATCAGGCAGCTGTTCGGGACACTGCGATTTCACCGCGGGGGGCCAGAACAGCCCACTGAGCTAGCCGTAGTTTAGTTTCACTTTAGACGCGGCGATCAACTTTGAACGCCGCATCTAAAGGGTTAATAGCGCGCGGCCCCGCGATCAGTGCCGAGCGCTATTAGCCACAGGTCCTGGCCATTGTTAGAGGCCGAGCCCGACCCGCTATGGCCCCACGTTATAGAAAGGGAGTGGACTCGGGGCATACAGGTACGCCCTTGGTCCTTAACAGATTAACCCCTTAAGGACCCAGGGGTTTTCCGTTTTTTCTCCTTACCTTTAAAAAGTCATAACTCTTTCAATTTTGCACCTAAAAATCTGTATTATGGCGTATTTTTTGCGCCACCAATTCTACTTTGTAATGACATCAGTCATTGTACCCAAAAATCTACAGCGAAACAGAAAAAAAAATCATTGTGCGACAAAATTGTAAAAAAAAAAATGCCATTTTGTAAATTTTGGGGGCTTCCGTTTCTACGTAGTACATTTTTCGTTACAAATGACACCTTTTCTTTATTCTCTAGGTCCATACGGTTAAAATGATACCCTACTTGTATAGGTTTGATTTTGTATTACTACTGAAAAAAAAATCATAAATACATGTAGGAAAATTGATACGTTTAAAATTGTCATTTTCTGAGCCCTATAACTTTTTTATTTTTCCGTGTTCAGGGCGCTATGAGGGCTCATTTTTTGCGCCGTGATCTGAAGTTTTTGTTGGTAACATTTTTGCATTGATCGGACTTTTTGATCGCTTTTTATTCATCTTTTCATGATATAAAAAGTGACCAAAAAAACGCTATTATGGACTTTGGAATTTTTTTGCGCGTACGCCATTGAACTTGCGGTTTACAACGCAGTATATTTTTTATCATTTGGACATTTCCACACGCGGCGATACCACATATGTTTATTTTTATTTACACTGTTTTTTTTTATTCTTGGAAATGCCGGGTGATTCAAACTTTTATTAGGGGAAGGGATAATTGAAAGGGTTAATGATTTTTTTACACTTTTCTTATGCAATATTATAGCTCCTATAGGGGGCTATAACATTGCATTTACTGATCTTTTACACTGATTGATCCATCTCCATAGGAATGGATCAATCAGTGTTTTCGGCAATTGAATTCTCAAGCCTGGATCTCAGGCTTGAAGCATTCATTCGGCGATCGGACAGCGCAGGAGAAGGTAAGAGACCTTCCTCCTGTAGTACAGCTGTTCGGGATGCCGCGATTATACCGCGGCGATCCCGAACAGCTCCCTGAGCTAGCCGGGCACTTTTACTTTCGTTTTTAGCCGCGTGGCTCAGCTTTGAGCGCGCGGCTAATGGGTTAATAGTGCGCGGCACTGCATTAAGTGCCGCGCGCTATTAGAGGCGGGTCCCGGCTTCACTATGACGCCGGGCCCGCCGCGATATGATGCGAGGTCACCGAGTAACCCCGCGTTATATCATGGGAGCAGGACTAGGGGCGTAAGTTTACGCCCTTGGTCCTTAACAGGTTAACTATACTGTGCCACCACTAAGGGTGCGTTCACACGTGCGTATTTTCTGCTGCAGATCTGCTGCAGATTTGCTTTAGCAGATTTCTCTTCCCATTGTCAATGGGAAGCAAAATCTGCAGCAGCAAAATCTGCAGCAGATCTGCAGCAAAAATAGACACATGTGAACGCACCCTAAGGGTCTATACACAGTGCCAGCATACATAAAAAGTATAATGTTCCAATATAATGAAATATATACTGTGCTTCCATAAATTCCCTATATACTGTGCTTCCATAAATTCCCTTACATTCCTCCAATAATTCCCTAATAATGTGCTTCATACAATACATACAAGCACATAACGGCACATACAGTACATAGGTAATATACACACATACAAAGAGACACTTTGACACATACATTCAGGCCCAAATATACATTAAGAAACATAAATACACAGACACACATATAATATGGAATATATACAAACAGATATAGCCAACAGGCACATCATACATACAGGTACACATATACATTCACTAACAGATATATACACACATACAAAGATTCACTTGCTCATATATATATATATATACACACATACACATACACACACACAGATTCACTTGCTCATATATATATATATATATATATATATATATATATATATATATTAGTAGAAATCCGCAGCACACAAAATGATGAAAGTGCAAAGAAAGTGAAATTTATTCCATATCTTGGTGAAAGTTACAGCGACGTTTCAACCAGCTCTCCTGGTCTTTCTCAAGCATAACACAAGTGAATAAAGCCACCATTCTTATAGGCCACACAATTACATATCCAATTAATATAAAAGTGTACAAAATCATAATGTATAAAAATTTACAACACTCCAAACCAATCAATTAATGCACAGTGTACAAAGTATATAAATATCAAAAATTTCCACAAATCCATATATACGTGTAATACCAAAATTATTAAGTAATCCCTAATAAGGTTCTGATGATTACTCAGAACAGATGTGCAAATGTGAGTTAGAATATTAAAAACAAGATACCTGCAGTAACACCAATGGGAAAATCACTCACCACAGTAATGGAGATTACAAGCGTGGGTAGATTTAAACTGCGCATGAGCGCCAGAGATCTGTACCGGAAGTCTACGGGCGCATAGAACCTGTAGTCATGGTGATGATACACAAGGTTAGAGTATCATCACCATGACTACAGGTTCTATGCGCCCGTAGACTTCCGGTACAGATCTCTGGCGCACATGCGCAGTTTAAATCTACCCACGCTTGTAATCTCCATTACTGTGGTGAGTGATTTTCCCATTGGTGTTACTGCAGGTATCTTGTTTTTAATATTCTAACTCACATTTGCACATCTGTTCTGAGTAATCATCAGAACCTTATTAGGGATTACTTAATAATTTTGGTATTACACGTATATATGGATTTGTGGAAATTTTTGATATTTATATACTTTGTACACTGTGCATTAATTGATTGGTTTGGAGTGTTGTAAATTTTTCTACATTATGATTTTGTACACTTTTATATTAATTGGATCTGTAATTGTGTGGCCTATAAGAATGGTGGCTTTATTCACTTGTGTTATGCTTGAGAAAGACCAGGAGAGCTGGTTGAAACGTCGCTGTAACTTTCACCAAGATATGGAATAAATTTCACTTTTTTTGCACTTTCATCATTTTGTGTGCTGCGGATTTCTTCTAATTTATCTACATATGGACCATTGACCAGGGTTCTGTTCTGCGTGCACCATACTACCTTTTTTTTGGGGGTGCTGCTTCCCTTGGATTGCTATATATATATATATATATATATATATATATACACACATATATACACACACACACACACACACACATAGATTCACTTGTTCACATATATAGACATACATAGAGATAGACACACATACACCTCACACTGACATACAGTCACTCAATATATACAGTTACTTACACTAAGGCCCCAGCCATCCCTCTCTGCACAGGTACATACATACAGACACACACACACACATATGTATACATACACACACACATGTATACATACACACACACTGACATACAATCACTCACATATATTTACAGTTACTTACAATAAGCGCAGCATAGTTTGTTGCCGGACATGCTGTGGGCGGGGCTTCTCTCTGCCTCCTCTGCTCCCGTCTCCTACGTGTGGAGAGAAGCAGAAAAATGGCAGATAATGACAGGGTAAGTGGCGCCCCCTTGCTGCAGGGAGGGCACAGCACCCTCCATTAAACCACATACAAATCTCCCCAGCAATGGATCCTTTTTACTTCACCTGTCACCCTGAGTCTGCAGCTCCTTTTGTGAGGGCACTAGAGGGGCAGGTGAGGAAAAGGGCAGGGGCTCCAGCCCCCTTTTACCCCTATGTTTGCACATCCCTGCCTGTCTGTCTCCAGGTTGGGTGTGGTTCTGCAGCTCAGTTCCAAGTAAATGGAGCCAAGTTGTAATACCACACACAACCAGGGGACAGACGGGGAGCTGTTTTTGAAAGAAATTAGCTCTGTTTTTCTATTCCTGGATAACCCGTTTAGTACCACAGGAAAGTACACCAACAGTGGAATGACTAAGCGTACTTGTCATTTCAGGTGACTTTTCAGGAGAAGCTGCCCTGTTTGTGTTCATGAGGAGCAGTATTATTTCTGGCCATTATATAACTAGTATATGTAATTTTTCAGCAGATTTCTGCAGCTTCATTTAAACTTTTCAATTCTTCCAGAGCTGGTGGACAGAGATCTTCCCTCCCTACATTGTATTTCTTGTCTTGCAGACACAGTACAAAGCTGAACTGATTTTCAGGGTGGAATTCAGTCTCACATGAGAGGCTGAAGAGGGAAGAAGCTTGATAAGGGTACGTTAACACGCGTGGATTTTCGCAGCGTATTTAGTTGCGGATCCGCTGGTGAAGGCCCTGCTCTATGCTGGCTTTATATGTGCCTGCTGGTAGCGGCAATACGCCGCTACGAGCAGACACAGTGCAGCGATGTGCATGGCGTACTCGCACATCGTGGCCGCTCTCCCTGCTCTGAGCTAGGCAGAGAGCTCCCGCAATGTGCGAGTATACTGCGACTTGCACATCGCAGTGTGTCTTCTGGTAGCGACGTATTGCCACTACGAGCAGGCACATGTAAAGCCAGCATAGAGCAGGCCTTCACTAGTGGATTTGCAGTGTAAAATACGCTGTAAATCCGCGTGTGTGAATGTACCCACAGAGGACAAAAAAAATACATATTTGCCTGATAAGATATATTACAAAGTTTGTTATTCACATCTACTGTTGATCTATGCTAGAGCTTTCCAAACTTTCCATGTTGGTGACACCCTTTTTAGATACGCATATTTTGGCGACACACTCCCCACCGTACCTACAATTACATGTTTCACATCCTACGAGGCACGACATGATACCAGCATCAGCATTAGAAATGTGGCCGCTACCCCCCCCCCCATGTTCCCCGAGCTGTAGCAAAATTACCACTTCCAGCATGCCCGGACAGCCGTTGGCTGCACTATGTCTCTTTTGTTTTAAATGTATCTATTTGCACAAGGCAGTATGCTGTAAATACACCCCATTCTTCCCATAAACCATATACACATATACTCCCTATCATATACACATATATAAATGTTTATGTGTTACGCTATGCGCTCTGGCCTCACATGCTGGCCGTGAGCGCATGGTCCCCTTACCTTCTGCTGCCGACGGGGCTGGGACTCGCATTGCGGGACGCACCCGCATGCGAGCCCCAGTCTGTCACTCTCCGGGTGTTTCCCCTGCCTCTGCTTCCGCCTCTCTGCTCCGGCGCACGTGTCCCCGTCCCTTAGGGCGTGCGCGCGCTGGAGCTTTAATATTTAAAGGGCCAGTACACTCATTAGTGTAAACACCTGTGTGTTGTTGATAAATTCCTCCACCCTCCTCAGTTCTCTGCCAGATCTTTGTTGCCTTGTGCCCTAGAGAAAGCGTTCCTCTGTATTGCCTTGCCGTGTACCAGATCTCCTGCTCTTGTGACCTTGACCTTGCTTCTCTGCCGCCTGCCTACTGAACTTCTGTTACGTCCCAACTACGCTACTGTGCCGCCTGCCCTAACCTCCAGCTATCCTGACTACGTGTTGTCTCATCCCTTCTGTGCTTCGCATCTCCTCAGCCGCCTGTGTGGTCAAGCCGTGCCAGGGGGTAGCGACCTGTGTGTGGCCTGCAGCTGCAAGCCCATCCTGCTTTGCGGCGGGCTCTGGTGAAGACCAGCGGCACCTTAGACTCCGGTCCCTGGCACGGTCCGAGTCACAACACCATACTGACAATAAAAAAAATACACAACTTCCGGTCAGGGGTATTTCAAGTAAATAGGAAGCAAAAAATTGATAACACTTTATTAGTAAGGTACAGTGGGGATCAAAAGTTTTAATGTATTAATGTGCATAAAGAAGCCAAGGAAAGATGGAAAAATCTCCAAAAGGCATCAAATTACAGATTAGACATTCTTATAATATGTCAACAAAAGTTAGATTTTATTTCCATAATTTACACATTCAAAATAACAGAAAAAAAAAATGGCGTCTGTAAAAGTTTGGGCACCCTGCAGAATTTATAGCATGCACTTTCCCCTTTGCAAAGCTGAGACCTGCCATTGTCATGGATTGTTCTCAATCATCATCTGGGAAGACCAGGTGATGTCAATCTCAAAGGTTTTAAATGCCCAGACTCTTCTGACCTTGCCCCAACAATCAGCACCATGGGTTCTTCTAAGCAGTTGTCTAGAAATCTGAAACTGAAAATAGTTGACGCTCACAAAGCTGGAGAAGGCTATAAGAAGATAGCAAAACGTTTTCAGATGTCAATATCCTCTGTTCGGAATGTAATTAAGAAATGGCAGTCATCAGCAACAGTGGAAGTTAAGCAAGATCTGGAAGACCAAGAAAATATCAGACAGAACAGCTCTCAGGATTGTGAGAAAAGCAATTCAAAACCCACGTTTGACTGCACAATCCCTCCTGAAAGATCCGGCAGACACTGGAGTTGTGGTACACTATTCCACTATAAAGAGATACTTGTACAAATATGGTCTTCATGGAAGAGTCATCAGAAGAAAACCTCTTCTACGTCCTCACCACACAAATCAGCGTTTGAACTTTGCAAATGAACATATAGACAAGCCTGATGCATTTTGGAAACAAGTTCTGTGGACCGATGAGGTTAAAATTGAACTTTTTGGCCGGAATGAGCAAAGGTACGTTTGGAGAAGAAGGGGAACAGAATTTAATGAAAAGAACCTCTGCCCAACTGTTAAGCATGGGGGCTGATCAATCATGCTTTGGGGTTGTATTGCAGCCAGTGGCACAGGGAACATCTCACAAGTAGAAGGAAAAATAGATTCAATAAAATTTCAGCTAATTTTGGATACTAACTTGATGCCATCTGTGAAAAAGCTGAAGTTAAAGAGAGGATGGCTTCTACAAATGGATAATGATCATAAACACACCACAGGGGATTACATCAAGAGGCGTAAACTGAAGGTTTTGCCATGGCCTTCACAATCTCCTGACCTCAACATAATTGAAAATCTATGGATAGACCTTAAAAGAGCAGTGCGTGACAGACAGCCCAGAAATCTCAAAGAACTGGAAGACTTTCATAAGGAAGAATGGGCAAAGATACCTCAAACAAGAATTGAAAGACTCTTGGCTGGCTACAAAAAGCGTTTACAAGCTGTGATACTTGCCAAAGGGGGTAGTACAAGATATTAACTCTACAGGGTGCCCAAACTTTTTGTTACGCCGAGCGCTCCGGGTCCCCGTTCCTCCCCGGAGCGCTCGCCTCATCTTCGTTGTTGCAGCGCCCCGGTCAGATCCACTGACCGGGTGCGCTGCGGTCCCGCCTTCAGCCGGGGTGCGATTCGCGATGCGGGTAGCGCCCGCTCGCGATGCGCACCCCGGTCCCCGTACCTGACTCGCTCTCCCTCGGTCCTGTCCCGGCGCGCGCGGCCCCGCTCCCTAGGGCGCGCGCGCGCCGGGTCTCTGCGATTTAAAGGGCCAGTGCACCAATGATGGTGCCTGGCCCAATCTTCCCAATTAGCTTAATTGGTTCCCACCTGTTCCCTGCTTATATCTAGTCTCCTCCCTTGCACTCCCTTGCCGGATCTTGTTGCCTTAGTGCCTAGTGAAAGCGTTCCCTAGTCTGTTCCTAGTCCGTGTTCCTGACCTCCTGCCGTTGCCCCTGACTACGATCCTTGCCGCCTGCCCCCGACCTTCTGCTACGTCCGACCTTGCTTCTGCCTACTCCATTGTACCGCGCCTATCTTCAGCATCTTCAGCAGCCAGAGAGGTAAGCCGTTGCTAGTGGATACGACCTGGTCACTACCGCCGCAGCAAGACCATCCCGCTTTGCGGCGGGCTCTGGTGAAAACCTGTAGTGGCTTAGAACCGGTCCACTAGCGCGGTCCTCGCCATCCCTCTCTGGCACAGGGGATCCACTACCTGCCAGCCGGCATCGTGACAGTAGATCCGGCCATGGATCCCGCTGAAGTTCCTCTGTCAGTTGTCGCTGACCTCACCACGGTGGCCGCCCAGCAAGCCCGACTGATCGCCCTTCTAACCCGTCAGCTGTCGGAAATGTCCACCATTTCGCACCAACTTCAGTCGCAACTTCTCCAGCAATCTTCTCCTCCGCCAGCTCCTGCACCTCCTCCGCAGCGAGTGGCCACTCCTAGCCTCTGCCTGTCCTTGCCGGACAAATTTAATGGGGACTCTAAGTATTGCCGTGGCTTTCTTTCGCAATGTTCCCAGCACTTGGAGATGATGTCGGACCAGTTTCCTACTGAAAGGTCTAAGGTGGCTTTCGTAGTCAGCCTTCTGTCTGGAAAAGCCCTGTCATGGGCCGCACCGCTCTGGGACCGCAATGACCCCGTCACTGCCTCTGTACACTCCTTCTTCTCGGAAATTCGAAGTGTCTTTGAGGAACCTGCCCGAGCTTCTTCAGCCGAGATTGCCCTGCTGAACCTGGCCCAGGGTGTTTCTTCCGTTGGCGAGTACGCCATTCAGTTCCGTACTCTTGCTTACGAGTTGTCTTGGAATAGTGAGGTTCTCTGCGCGACCTTTAAAAAAGGCCTATCCAGCAACATTAAAGATGTTCTGGCCGCACGAGAGACTCCTGCTGACCTACATGAACTCATTCACCTTGCCACTCGCATTGACATGCGTTCTTCCGGATGGCGTCTGGAGCTCCGCCTGGATATGGACTTTGTTCGCACGAAGCGTTTTTTCTCTCCGGCTCCTCTCCCCTCTGGTCCTCTGCAATCTGTTCCTGTGCTTCCCGCCGCGGAGGCTATGCAAGTTGACCGGTCTTGCTTGACACCTCAAGAGAGGACACTACGCCGCATGGAGAATCTTTGCCTGTACTATGCCGGTACCGAACTCTTCCTGAAGGATTGTCCTATCCGTCCTCCCCGCCTGGAAAGACGTACGCTGACTCCGCACAAAGGTGACACAGTTCTTGATGTCAACTCTGCTTCTCCACGCCTTACTGTGCCTGTGCGGATATCTGCCTCTACCTTCTCCTTCTCTACTATGCTCTTCTTGGATTCCGGATCTGCAGGAAAATTTTTTTTGGCCTCTCTCATCAACAGGTTCTACGTTCCTGTGACCAGTCTCGCCAGACCCCTCTACATCTATTGTTTTTACAATAAAAGATTGGACTGTCTCGTACGTTTCCACACAGAACCCCTCCTAATTTGCATCGGACCTCATCACGAAAAAATTGAGTTTTTCTTTCTCAGGTTCTTTGGCCCCAAGAAGAGGGGGAGACCCAAGGGGGGGGGTACTGTTACGCCGAGCGCTCCGGGTCCCCGTTCCTCCCCGGAGCGCTCGCCTCATCTTCGTTGTTGCAGCGCCCCGGTCAGATCCACTGACCGGGTGCGCTGCGGTCCCGCCTTCAGCCGGGGTGCGATTCGCGATGCGGGTAGCGCCCGCTCGCGATGCGCACCCCGGTCCCCGTACCTGACTCGCTCTCCCTCGGTCCTGTCCCGGCGCGCGCGGCCCCGCTCCCTAGGGCGCGCGCGCGCCGGGTCTCTGCGATTTAAAGGGCCAGTGCACCAATGATGGTGCCTGGCCCAATCTTCCCAATTAGCTTAATTGGTTCCCACCTGTTCCCTGCTTATATCTAGTCTCCTCCCTTGCACTCCCTTGCCGGATCTTGTTGCCTTAGTGCCTAGTGAAAGCGTTCCCTAGTCTGTTCCTAGTCCGTGTTCCTGACCTCCTGCCGTTGCCCCTGACTACGATCCTTGCCGCCTGCCCCCGACCTTCTGCTACGTCCGACCTTGCTTCTGCCTACTCCATTGTACCGCGCCTATCTTCAGCATCTTCAGCAGCCAGAGAGGTAAGCCGTTGCTAGTGGATACGACCTGGTCACTACCGCCGCAGCAAGACCATCCCGCTTTGCGGCGGGCTCTGGTGAAAACCTGTAGTGGCTTAGAACCGGTCCACTAGCGCGGTCCTCGCCATCCCTCTCTGGCACAGGGGATCCACTACCTGCCAGCCGGCATCGTGACACTTTTGCAGATGCCATTTTTTTGTTTTCTGTTATTTTGAAAGTGTAAATGATGGAAATAAAATCTAACTTTTGTTGACATATTATAAGAATGTCTAATCTGTAATTTGATGCCTTTCGGAGATTTTTCCAGCTTTCCTTGGCTTCTTTATGCACATTAATACAAATTTTTGACCCAAATTTTTTCCCAAACTTTTGACCCCCACTGTATATATCCTGGAGTGATACACTTTTTCTGACACTGGAATACCCCTTTAAGGACAGACTTAAATAATTCTTGAAGATATTATTAATGGCGACAGATCCCCTCATGGTGTGCTATTTGATCTTATTATAGTGAATAAGGTCCATAAAGTGTTGTTATGTACTCCCTCCACTTTATTTTCTAAACAAAAATGTGAATTGATCCTTGCAGTAAAATATGAAAAGATATGTACAACAATCATGGAAGATATTTCAATCTCACCTATTCTAGTATTGCTAAATCAAAGTTATTAAAAGCTGATCTATTCCTATTAGATATAGCAAAATTGTATAACATTTGAGCACATCCTGTGGTCTGTTATATGACATCTGGGTGTTTATTCTACAAAATCATTTTAAAGGGGCTGTCACGCCCCCTTCCCATAGACTTTGGTTGAGGGGGTGGGCGTGACGTCACAAGGGGCCGGGCGTGACGTCACGAGGGGGCGGCCACGAACACGGAAGCCCGCACACAGCGTTCGGAGTAATGAACTTCCAGACGCTGCGAGCGGAGCTCCGAAAGGCAGGGCAGCGCACAACCCCTTTAAGTCCCAGTTCACACATTGGCCCAGATTTATAAATCTGCCTGGAATCAAAACCGTCTGGCTTTGACCAGAACAACCAATCACAACTTAGGCCCCTTTCACACTATAAAAATTCATCCGTAATGAACGTCCGTCATAAAAATCTTGAATTTCTTCCATTCATTTGCCCATCACATAATAACGGCCTTTATTAATAACGGGCGATAACGGGTTAAAACGGCTATTAGAAAAATCCCATAGACTATAATGGGATTTTCTAACGGCTTTTTAATGGCCAATTTTCAAGATTTTTGTGATGGACGTTCATTACGGATGAATTTTAAGGCTAAGTTTCCACTTGTTTTTTTTTTTCTGGCAGTTTTTGGAATACTGCCACTGCAGTTTTTGAGCCAAAATCAGAAGTGGATCCATAAGGGAGGAGAAGTGTAAATCCTTCCTTTATATGTCCTATTCCTATAGAATACACTTCTGGCTTTGGCTCAAAAACTGCGGTGGCAGATATCCAAAAATTGCCAGGAAAAAAATAAAGTGGAAACTTAGCCTTATAGTGTGAAAGGGGCCTTAGCTTTCATTTATGCAGTGTATTTGGCTTAAAAAAAAAATAAATACAGAAGAAGCATTGTGCAGTGCAAAAAAACACCCACACAACATAGACCAGAAAAAGTAAAAAAGGAATGAATAAAATAAAAAAATTCCCTGTTTGTCTTAAGTTAAACCACTAAATATATTATTTCAAACTAAGCTTTGTAGCAAGAAATTACCCCCCCCCCCAAAAAATAAAAATAAAAACCTTAAAAACTTATTATAAATTAGAGAAGAATTAGATTTTTGCGGCTTGAGATGATAAAAAAAGATTTTAGAGGTCTCTTTAAAAAAAAAAAATACACCACCAATTTTATTAGAATAATGCCCTCTACCTTTGCTCTAGATATAAAAATGCGCACCTAAGTTCCTGATGACCAGGAAAAGAAGCATCAATATTGATTCTAGATGTTCTGAGACAAAGTCATGTTTTGTGGGTTTACTAAGGTATTTAACATCTGCTAGCATGCTCTGAATAGATCCACTAACCCTATTCTACATTCCTTCTTAGATCCTAACTTGAAGTTTATGAACTGTGTAGAAAATACCTTCCCATGGTTTCTAGTTACATTTTTGGGGGAGGGGAATGAAATACGTCTGAACTATTTATTCTAGCTTTGTGTTCTTAGTAGGATCCCAAGACATAGATTTGTATAGGTTGTATGGTCAAGAAGGTGCACACAATCAATATTCGCTCAAATAGTGCACACAGATGCATGCTCTGCAACCTGGTGCAATGCACTGCAGAATTTAGACAAGTGTTATGTTGGGAGGAGGCTTATTTGTAAGTAAGAAGTCTTGAGCTACTTCATGATTAATAGGGGGTTACCTCCCAAGAATAAACCTCCATTAGAGGTGGCAGATGGTAAAATAGTAGGAATGCCAAATACGTTAATTCAACCTGAAAATAAAAATAGATGTTCCAGTGTGGTCTGGAGTTTAAAAACAGCCCAGGGATGGACGTACTTGTAATAAATAGAATCAGTAAAAAAATACTGAGATAATAAAATGATATGATACACCGAACTTTATTCACTTTATACAACAAAGGAAAGCAATTTATAAGAGACATGAACCTCAATAGAATAAAAGTACAAAAGTTGGCATCTGTGCGCAGATTAAAAAATTATTAATATGCAAATATGTATTATATGAATTCTTTTATATATTATTTCAAAATAAATATTGATAGTTGTAATTAGGGATGCACCGAAAGAGAAATTTGGGTCCAAAACCGAAAATTTAGGAATATAGGCTGTGGTTGGCCGAAAACTGAAACTGAAAATGCATTGTCCCGCACAATTTTTTTCAATATAGTTTTTGTAAAATTGTATTATCAAAATTTTCTAGTTACTGATGTACTTGAAGGTGACACTGGAACACATGCGGGGTGGCTATAGAAGGTACTGGCTGGGCTTGTAGCCACAGCACTGCCACTCACCATACCTTGACTCCAGGACACACTATAGGGCAGTGATTCCCAACCGGGGTTCCTGGAACCCCCAGTGTTCCGTTGAGAACTGCCAGGGGTTCCGCGGGTTCCAGCAGGTAATGAAAAAAAAATAATCTCCTGCCCCGGCCTGCGTCTACATGCGCACTGCGCACACAGTGTCCCTCTCCCCCTGCAGCGCCATGAGTGAGTCACAGGCGCACAGGCCGGGAAGGGGACAAATGCAGGGGATGGTGCGCTGGCTCCCACACTATGTTCCCGCCGCCCCCCCCCCCCCCCCCAGACTATCCTCCCCCCCCCCCGGACTATGTTACCGGACCCCCGGATTATCTTCCCGGCCCGCCTGATTTTTCTCGGCCCACCGATTCTTCCTGGCCCCCCGTGGAAGGATGGCTCAGCTCATCTTAATTAAGGTAATGCACCTTCTCCCCCCTGTCACCCCTGTCCATCCCCTTTGTCACCCCTCTGTTATCCCCTTTCACCCTTTTTCACTTTCCTGTCATCCATGTCCCCCTTGTCCGCCCCTGTCACCCATGTTCACCACCCCTCTGACCTTCCCTCAATCTACCCCCTATCACCAATGTCCAACCCCTACTATTTACCCCTCTGCCCCTTTGTGACCCCAATCCACCCCTCTGTTACCACCTTGTTTGTTTTGCAGGTTTAAAGGAGAAGTATTGTGGCTGGAAAAAATTGTCATTATGACCCAGACCAGATGGAGAAGTGAGTTGCTGTATAAAGCAGCACTGTAATCAACATACCGTACCCACTGATAAATAGATATTGTGGCTGTTTCCCTTTTTTTTTTGCTCGTCAACTTCGGTAGGGGTTCCCCGCAAAATTTATTTTTTAGAAGGGGTTCCCCGGGCCGAAAAATCACACCTATCTGATTGGTTGCTATGGGCGTGATCTGTATTTTGTATCAGTACCATTTTTATTTTGATGGGACTTTTTGGATCACTTTTTTTTCCTGCTACATTAAATGAACAATAATCAGCGATTCTGTACATTGGTATTTTTATTTTTACATTTACGCCATTGACTGTACCCCTTAACGACGCAGGACGTAAATGTACTTCCTGGTGCGGTGATACTTAACCCACCAGGATTTAAATTTACATCCTGTACATGACCGCTATCAGCAGCCAGGGACAGGTATCGGTGCACATCAGCGGCCCTAATGCATCTTATCCCTTATCCAAAGGATAGGGGATAAGATGTATGATCCCGGGGGTCCCCCCGCTGGGGACCGCGGCAATCTGTCATTCCGCACCCACCTTTGTGAGCTCTCTGCAGCGCTGGATGCGGTATAACAGGTTGCAGGGGTCCCCAGCAGCGGGACCCCCGCGATCATACATCTTATCCCCTATCCTTTGGATTTACACAAATCAGAAAATAGGGAAAGAATTAGCCCCTGTAAAATTATAGTTAAAAACAACTTTTAATACAGGTCATAGACATTATAGGCCCCTTTCACACTGCCGTTGCTCCCTGTCAAGAACGGACGTTAAAGTCTCTGTTTTTTTTTGTGACTTTAACAGCCGTTCTTGTGATGGGGAGCAACGGGTCCCAAGGGCTTCCATTTACTATTATGGTGGTTACCGGAGGCTATTGTTTTTTTTACAGGAATAGCGGTAGAAAAAGACGGCACAAGTAATACTTTTTCTCACACTATTTCCCCGGGCTCCCCCGATGGCCGTCACACTACCGTGTGCTAAAGGCAGTGTGAAAGGAGCCTAAGCTGGGGAAACAGATTAGATAAATGTCGTCCAAAACCTCAAATTTTGGAAGGATCTGCTATCCATCTAATGTGTATAGGAGCCTCTTGTCGCTAAAGTCAATTGAATTTACACATGCCTGATCCTTTTGTTCTCAGGGGAGAAAAAAGCTGTTGGAGGGGTTTTGCAGCAGCTTTCTTCCCTCTCCCTAGTTAGAATGCATGCACATGCAGCCGAGCTGAGCAGGAGTATGTATGGGGGGATTGGGAGAAATACCTGTTAGCCAATGATATCTAGTGTGTATGTCCAGCTACAGACAGCTGACAGCCAGATCACCTATTAATATGCACAAATGGCTGAGCCAGATGTGCAGGTTGTTGTAATACAGTCATGGCCGTAAATGTTGGTACCCCTGAAATTTTTCTAGAAAATGAAGTATTTCTCACAGAAAAGGATGAAACATGTTTTGCTATACACATGTTTATTCCCTTTGTGTGTATTGGAACTAAACCAAAAAAAGGAGGTAAAAAAGCAAATTGGACATAATGTCACACCAAACTCCAAAAATGTGCTGGACAAAATTATTCACACCTTTAACTAAATATTTGGTTGCACACTCTTTGGAAAAAATAACTGAAATCAATCGCTTCCTATAACCATCAATAAGCTTCTTACACCTCTCAGCCGGAATGTTGGACCACTCTTCCTTTGCAAACTGCTCCAGGTCTCTCTTATTGGAAGATCCAAAAATATACAAACAAGGAAGGAATGGCACTCACCGCTTACTGTAAATTCTTTATCTTTTATTCTTCATAAAGTGCAGGTGCATTAAAAGGCATTTCACCCAGCCGGGTGCGGACACCAGTGCGCGTGCTACAGGTAACAATTGTTTTGCTCTGACTGAGCTTCAACAGACCCTCCCTTTCCCGTGCTCCTTCAATCCTTATAACACGTCACTCTGGATAAAGGAACCACGGGGCGGGGATTACAAGCCCAATAGGTTAAAAAGGTGCAAATACAAAAAACACACAGTTAAAACCAATAAACAAGTAACTACAAAAATAATCCTAGATCGATCCTGTCATTCAAGCCTCCTAATTCTTGTGCACCAGTTTTTAGAATCCATCGTGCTTCAAGGATTTTCTCATTATCTTTACCTTGAGTACAAATTAGCCTTTTGATTCCCATAAATTTCAAAGTGCTTGCATCTCCATTGTGTGCCATATTGATATGTTCTATTAATCTCGGGGAGCCTTTTCCCGATTTTATTGACCAAACGTGTTCCCGAAATCGCGTATTTAACGCACGGGTAGTACTCCCTATGTAAAACCTCCCGCAGGTGCAAACTAATGCATACACTGCAAAGGAGGTTTTACAACAAATTAATTTGGTTATGTTTTTAGTTTGGCCACTAATGGAGATGCATTTTTCTGGTTTAAAATATGCACACCAATTGCACCGTCCACACTTGTAATTCCCTACCACTGCGTTTTTTTCCAACCATGTTTAATGACTTTCTTTTTCTTTATACTTGCTGTGTACCAGTTCATCTTTTAGATTTTTTGTGCGTTTAAAGGTAACTATCGGTTTGTTTTTTCTAACATTACCTATGAGTGGATCCCTTTCAATCAAATGCCAGTTGGAGAATATGGCATTTTGTTATTATCTCTGTTACCAGGCTATATTTAAAGGAAAAACAGAATCTTTCATTTTCAGGATTTTTTATCTTCCGTTTATCTGTTTTTTTTATGGAGTAAGGTTTTTCTATCTAATTTTCTGGCTCTGGCTAACGCTTCTGTTAACACGACTTGAAGGTATCCTCTTAGTGTAAGACGCTTTGTTAAAGTCTGAGCTTGCTGCTCTAATGTTTCTTCGGTGCTATTTATCCTTTTTAACCATAACCATAACCAACAATGTTTAATGACTTTCTTTTTCTTTATACTTGCTATGTACCAGTTTATCTTTTAGATTTTTTGTGCGTTTAAAGGTAACTATCGTTTTTTTTTTCTAACATTACCTATGAGTGGATCCCTTTCAAATCAAATGCCAGTTGGAGAATATGGCATTTTTTACTTTCCATTTATCTGTTTTTTATGGAGTAAGGTTTTTCTATCTAATTTTCTGGCTAACGCTTCTGTTAACACGACTTGCGGGTATCCTCTTAGTGTAAGACGCTTTGTTAAAGTCTGAGCTTGCTGCCCGAAGGTTTCTTCGGTACTATTTATCCCTTTTAACCGTAGATACTGGCTATATGGAATTGCGTTCCTGGTGTGGGCGGGATGGTAGCTCTGGTAGTGTAAATATGAATTGGATGCTGCATTCTTTCTGTTGCCTTCTGTAACCAAAATGCCATCCTTTGCCATCACCCACACATCCAGGAACTCCAATTCTACTTTACTCCATTTGCACGTAAAAAACATGTTCATGTCATTGTTATTTAACAGCGACATGAACCCCTTGAAGTCCTCCACCAACCCGCTCCAAAGCATAAAAACATCTTCTACAAAACGGAAGTAACAACGTATATACTTAAGGAATGGGTTCTCTAGACAAAAAACATATCTTTCCTCAAAACAAGCAAGAAAAAGGTTAGCCAGTGTACATGCTACCGGGGTCCCCATCGCGGTACCCCGGTTTTGACTGTACCACTGGCTACCAAACTTAAATACATTGCTACCTAAAATAAATGAAAGTGATTCTCCAACAAATTTTACATAAGCGTCACTTTTGCCTGCTTTTACCAAGATTTCCTCAATACACCGGACGGCCAACCCCTGGGGGATCCTAGTGTAGAGACTTTCCACGTCTATAGATGTTAATAAAAGGTCATCTTGCCAGGGGATGCCGTCCAGAGCAGTGAGGAAATCATTGGTGTCTTTTACGAGAGAGGGGACACTCTTTAATAGGGGTCTGAGCAGCCAGTCCATATATTTTGATAGAGATTCCTTTAGAGACTCCACCCCGGAGACTATCGGTCTCCCGGGTGGGGTCTCCAACGTTTTGTGTATCTTCGGTAAAAAGTACCAGTTAGCCTCTTTTGGCACTTCGGAAACAAACGTTTTGCTAATTTCTCAGAAAGAATTCCTGTCTCCACCTGTTTTCTTAAAAAAGACTGCAATTTAGATGTTAGAATTTTCATGGGATTTTTTTCTAGTTTTGTATAAGTGACTGGATCGTTTAATTGGCACAATGCCTCTTTCACATAGTAGTCTCTAGATAATATCACCGCGTTTCCCCCCTTATCCACCTTTTTTAAAATTATTTCTTCATGATTTTTTAGCCATTTCCAGGCATCTAATTCTTCCTTGGCGAGATTTGGGGGGGGCGCGGGGATAAATCAGAGCTCGTACGTCGGCCAGTACTTTTTGTTGGAAAATGTCAATACTCCCTCCAGGAGTTAGCTGGGGTGAGAATTTTGACTTATTTCCACCTCTGAATTCTGCAATCTCTACGACATCGGTCTCTTCTTTATCTAGAATATTTGATTCTTCACCCATTAAATCTAAAAGTGCTCTAAGACCTTTCTTTTCTGTGCCACTTATCTCTCCCATGATGTTGAAGCCCAAAGGGCCTATCACTGTTGGTACTTCTCCCTCCTATTCTCCTCTTTTTCTACATTATTTTTATCTGAAAAAACCTCTTTAGATGTAATTTTCGTATGCTTCGGAATAGGTCAATTTCAAATTCTTCAAAATCAAATTCTTCTGTTAGACAAAAGTTCAAGCCTTTTTTAAGTAAAGATTCAACTCCAGGTTTCAATGCAATGCCAGACAAATTTATTACACTTGCAGCATCTTTTGGAATGAAGTCAGAGTTCACATCCGCAGACCCTGGATCGCAATCTCCGTCTTTTAATCCTGCTGCCAGGAGACCCACTTCCTCTTTTGTTTCATAGAACCTCTTCTTTTTCCTTCCTCCTCTCCGTATCCTTCTTTTTTCTTTGATGTGCTTCTCTCTGCTCCCCTCGTTTTTTGAAAGTCCTTAGGGTCTATTTACATTATCTTCACTATGTGTCCCTTTATTTTCCACATCTTCTGAACTACTCGTATCGGATTCAGCTGTCCAGGTATCAGAGATTTTTTTATTTTTATTTTTGTTTATTTTCTTTCTATTGGCATTTCTCCCTCCTTTCTTTACGTTTTCATTTCTTTTAGGGAAGATGTTACCACTATTCTTCGCGATCACGTAGGAATTTATCCCTTTTTGTGTCAAAGAAGAATTAGATGCCAAAGAAGAATTAGATGCCTTGAAATGGCTAAAAAATCATGAAGAAATAATTGTAAAAAAGGTGGGGTACCGCGATGGGGACCCCGGTAGCATGTACCCTGGCTAACCTTTTTCTTGCTTGTTTTTAGGAAAGATATGTTTTTTGTCTAGAGAACCCATTCCTTAAGTATATACGTTGTTACTTCCGTTTTGTAGAAGATGTTTTTATGCTTTGGAGCGGGTTGGTGGAGGACTTCGAGGGGTTCATGTCACTGTTAAATAACAATGACATGAACATGTTTTTTACGTGCAAATGGAGTAAAGTAGAATTGGAGTTCCTGGATGTGCGGGTGATGGCAAAGGATGGCATTTTGGGAAAGAATACAGCATCCAATTCATATTTTTTTTCTCTCAATAGTTTTTTATTGAATTTTACCAAAATAGAAAAACAAACATGTATAAAGGACAGGCGCAGCTGTCAACTTATTATTTTACAACAACAAAAACAGCGAACATTTGTTTACTGCATATAGGAAGGCTTGATTGTCGATTCAATCTTACATATAAGATAGGCAGTTGCTTAACCAAACCAAAAGGAAAACAGAAATAAAAGACTAAAGTAAAATAAATAAAAATAAAGGAAATATAACCTCTCCGAGATAACTTACGTAGTAGAATGCGTGCGTACCAATAATGTTATATATATACATATATATACATACATACATATACACATACATACATACACACCATCATTTTTTTTCTTTTATCCTTATATATCTGATATATAATGAAACGTTGTAGAAAAGTGCAAATGCCAAGACATTACTTATAGAACAAGATGATGAAAAGGTTTAATTCTAATAATGGATGTCAATGTGCCCCATGTAACATAATGTCGTTTTGTAAATATCATGTCAGTGGAAAAATCACTTTTAATCTAAATATCTCTACAATGAGAGGACAGAGACCATGAAGACCATCTGATGTTAAATTTGTCCAACTTTGCAGAACCCCTAGCTATAACCTTTTCGAATGAATATGTAGTATTTATTTTATTCAGGATGATATCAAAACAGGGGACCAATGGAGTTTTCCAGTTACTCAATAACGTGTTTTTAGCAATTATCGTGATAATACAAAATAATTCTCTTAGTGGAGGGGGTATAGTTTGTAAACCTATATAAAGAAGGGCTAGTTGAGGATTCCACAGAATGGAACAGTTAAATATAGATGTCAAGAGATTTTTGCATTCTAACCAGAACATTTGGATGATTGGGCAGTTCCATAGCGCTCCGGGTCCCTGCTCCTCCCCGGAGCGCTCTCGGCGTTCCTCTCTCTGCAGCGCCCCGGTCAGACCCGCTGACCGGGAGCGCTGCACTGACTCTGCCAGCGGGGATGCGATTCGCGTAGCAGGACGCGCCCGCTCGCGAGTCGCATCCCAAGTCACTCACCTGTCCCGGTCCCCGGCCGTCACGTCCTGGTGCACGCGGCTCCGCTCCTTAGGGCGCGCGTGCGCCAGCTCTCTAAGATTTAAAGGGCCAGTGCACCAATGATTGGTGCCTGGCCCAATCAGTCTGATTAGCTTCCACCTGCCCCCTGTCCATATAACCTCACTTCCCCTGCACTTCCTTGCCGGATCTTGTTGCCAGTGAAAGGCTTTCCTTGTGTGTTCCTAGCCTGTGTTCCAGACCTCTTGCCGTTGCCCCTGACTACGATCCTTGCTGCCTGCCCTGACCTTCTGCTTCGTCCGACCCTGCTCTTGTCTACTCCCTTGTACCGCGCCTATCTCAGCAGTCAGAGAGGTTGAGCCGTTGCCGGTGGATACGACCTGGTTGCTACCGCCGCTGCAAGTCCATCCCGCTTTGCGGCGGGCTCTGGTGAAAACCAGTAGCAACTTAGAACCGGTCCACCGACACAGTCCACGCCAATCCCTCTCTGACACAGAGGATCCACCTCTAGCCTGCCGAATCCTAACAGTAGATCCGGCCATGGATTCCGCTGAGGTGCCGCTGTCAAGTCTCCCTGACTTTTCCACGCTGATCGCCCAGCAATCCCTACTGATCGCCCAACAAGATCACCAGCTGTCGCTCTTGACCATCATGATACAGCAACAATCATCTCCTCCGCCGGCTCCTGCACCTCCTCCGCAGCGAGCGGCCGCTCCTAACCTCCACTTGTCACTGCCGGACAAATTTAATGGGGACTCTAGACTCTGCCGTGGTCTCCTGTCTGGGAAGGCCCTGTCATGGGCCACACCGCTCGGGGCACCTCTCTCACAGTATCCTTTGCAGTCTACCCCTGTGCCTCCCGCCGAGGAGGCTATGCAAGTGGATCGGTCTTGCCTGACCCATGAAGAGAGGACTCACCGCAGAGATAAAAATTTATGTCTGTACTGCACTGTGCGTTACCGCACAGAACCCCTGCTCATGAGCATTGAACTGCATCTCGAAAAAATTGAACTTTTTGTTTTGCCCAACTGCGCCTCTGAAGTCCTCCTCGGTCTGCCATGGCTCCAACGCCACTCTCTTACCCTTGACTGGACCACCAGGGAGATCAAGAGCTGGGGTGCTTCTTGCCACAAAAAAGGCCTCACATCTGCTCCCAGTCCCGTCAGTCAAACCTCAGTGTCTCCTCCTTTACCTGGTCTCCCCAAGGCCTATCAGGACTATGCTGTATCTCCTCCTCATAGCCCCCGTCCTGGTAACACTCTGCCCCGTGCCAAGCTTCACCCTCTTCCCCCCTCCCCACTCCCACGCCTTCTGGTTTGCCCGCTGTTGATGAGGTTTCCCGGGACTTCTCCACCGTCTGGAAAGAGACTCAAAAATCCCTCATACAGGCCTCATCCCGGATGAAGAAGCATGCCGACAAAAAAAGAAGAACTCCTCCTGTCTCTGGGTCCTCAGAAGTCTTCTCGATTAAAGAATTTTCAGGTTCCAAAAAGAGGGGGAGACCCAAGGGGGGGGGGGTACTGTTACGCCGAGCGCTCCGGGTCCCTGCTCCTCCCCGGAGCGCTCGCGGCGTTCCTCTCTCTGCAGCGCCCCGGTCAGATCCGCTGACTGGGAGCGCTGCACGGACTCTGCCAGCGGGGATGCGATTCGCGTTGCGGGTCGTGCCCGCTCGCAAGTCGCATTCCAAGTCACTCACCTGTCCCGGTCCCCGGCTGTCACGTCCTGGCGCGCGCGGCTCCGCTCCTTAGGGCGCGTGCGCGCCAGCTCTCTAAGATTTAAAGGGCCAGTGCACCAATGATTGGTGCCTGGCCCAATCAGTCTGATTAGCTTCCACCTGCCCCCTGTCCATATAACCTCACTTCCCCTGCACTTCCTTGCCGGATCTTGTTGCCATTGTGCCAGTGAAAGCCTTTCCTTGTGTGTTCCTAGCCTGTGTTCCAGACCTCTTGTTGTTGCCCCTGACTACGATCCTTGCTGCCTGCCCTGACCTTCTGCTTCGTCCGACCCTGCTCTTGTCTACTCCCTTGTACCACGCCTATCTCAGCAGTCAGAGAGGTTGAGCCGTTGCCGGTGGATACGACCTGGTTGCTACCACCGCTGCAAGTCCATCCCGCTTTGCGGCGGGCTCTGGTGAAAACCAGTAGCAACTTAGAACCGGTCCACCGACACGGTCCACGCCAATCCCTCTCTGACACAGAGGATCCACCTCCAGCCTGCCGAATCCTAACACATAGTATGTGAAGGAGAGTACCTTTTTGACCGCAACCCCTCCAACAAAATTTTGAAGAACCAGGATAAGCTTTCGCAATCTTCTCAGGAGTAAAGTACCATCTGAGGATGGTTTTGTACGCGGATTCTATATGAGAAGAGCATTGAAAGGATGTATGTATATATTTAAAGGCGTATTGCCAGTCTTCTGTTTCTATGTCTAATCCTAAGTCACCTTCCCATAACCGGAATGGGTAGCTTTTGTGAAATGTATCATCTTTAGTATACAAGTTATATGAAGGTTTTATGCCTTTTACAGGGGATGAAAAATAATTTTAAGTACTATGATCCAATTTAAGCTGAGAAGGCTTAATTGTATTCATGAAGTGTCTAATAATTAGGTATTTGTGAAATTTGCTATTATTAATATGATAACTTGAATGAATCTCTTCGAAAGACATGATCTCAGAGTGTTTCATAATATGTCTGAAGTGGGTGATTCCTCTATCAGACCAACTATGTAGGTCTAAATCAGGCGAATTGGCAAGGACCATGGAGAGGGGAAGATCCTCTATAGTTGAATATTTAAATGGGGTTAATGAGTTTAGATATTGTGTCCAGGCTTTGTAGGAGGCTCTGACTAACGGGTTATGTAATTTAGGGACTGGTAATTTCCAGGCAGGAAGGAAGAGCATGTTGTATAATGTGTATGGATAAGTTGAAAGTTGTTCAATCATGGCCCATGAGGAGTTTGTATCTACATTCCACCAATGCTTCAGTAAAGAAACAAGTGTTGTGATGTAGTATCCTCTAATATCTGGAGTGCTTAATCCACCAGCCCTTTTGGATTTAGTAAGAATAGATAATGAAATTCTGGGTTTTTTGCTCGCCCAGATAAAGTTTGACAATGTACGATTGGCTTTCTGAAAAAAGGACTTAGGGAGGAGAATAGGAAGGGTCCTAAAGTGGAATAAAAATTTTGGAAGCAGGAACATTTTCAATGTGGTTATTCTTCCCGTCCAGGAGATATCCGATTTTGTGAGTTTTTGTGTTTCCGAAGAGCTATGGGTTAACAGGGGTTCATAGTTAGTAGAATATCCAATTCATATTTACACTACCAGAGCTACCATCCCGCCCACACCATGAACGCAATTCCATATAGCCAGTATCTACGGTTAAAAAGGATAAATAGTACCGAAGAAACCGGGCAGCAAGCTCAGACTTTAACAAAGCGTCTTACACTAAGAGGACACCCGCAAGTCGTGTTAACAGAAGCGTTAGCCAGAGCCAGAAAATTAGATAGAAAAACCTTACTCCATAAAAAAACAGATAAATGGAAAATAAAAAATGCCGTATTCTCCAACTGGCATTTGATTGAAAGGGATCCACTCATAGGTAATGTTAGAAAAAACAAACCGATAGTTACCTTTAAACGCACAAAAAATCTAAAAGATGAACTGGTACACAGCAAGTTTAAAGAAAAAGAAAGTCATTAAACATGGTTGGAAAAAAACGCAGTGGTAGGGAATTACAAGTGTGGACGGTGCAATTGGTGTGCATGTTTTAAACCAGGAAAATGCATCTCCATTAGTGGGCAAACTAAAAACATAACAGAATTTATTTGTTGTAAAACCTCCTTTGCAGTGTATGCATTAGTTTGCACCTGCGGGAGGTTTTACATAGGGAGTACTACCCGTGTGTTAAATACGCGATTTCGGGAACACGTTTGGTCAATAAAATCGGGAAAAGGCTCCCCGAGATTATTAGAACATATCAATATGGCACACAATGGAGATGCAAGCACTTTGAAATTTATGGGATTCAAAAGGTTAATTTGTACTCAAGGTAAAGATTATGAGAAAATCCTCCGTGAGATTGAAGCACAATGGATTCTAAAAACTGGTGCACAAGAATTAGGAGGCTTGAATGACAGGATCGATCTAGGATTATTTTTGTAGTTACTTGTTTATTGGTTTTCACTGTGTGTTTTTTGTATTTGCACCTTTTTAACCTATTGTGCTTGTAATCCCCGCCCCGTGGTTCCTTCATCCAGAGTGACGTGTTATAAGGAGTGAAGGAGCATGGGAAAGGGAGGGTCTGTTGAAGCTCAGTCAGAGCGAAACAACTGTAACCTGCAGCACGCGCACTGGCGTCCGCACCCGGCTGGGTGAAATGCCTTTTAATGCACCTGCACTTTATGAAGAATAAAAGATAAATAATTTACAGTAAGCGGTGAGTGCCATTCCTTCCTTCTTTGCATATTTTGGGATTTTGGATACTCTAATCTTCACAAAGGAATTGAGCACCACTGTTATGGGACTGATTTGGTTTGCTATAGGAGTCACGGGAAGCTTGGCAGTGCCGGTCAGCTTTTTCTAATCCAGGTTGTGTCTCTTATTGGAAGGGTGCCTTTTCGTAACAGCAATTTTAAGATCTCTCCACAGGTGTTCAATGAGATTTAGATCTAGACTCATTGCTGGCCACTTCAGAACTCTCCAGCGCTTTGTTGCCATCTATTTCTTGGTGCTTTTTGAGGTATGTATGTGCTCATTGTCCTGCTGGAAGACCCAAGATCTCGGATGCAAACTCAGCTTTCTGACACTGGGCTGTGTAGTGCAACCCAAAATCCGTTGGTAATCCTCAGATTTCATGATGCCTTGCACATATTCAAGGCACCTAGTGCCAGAGGCTGCAAAACAATCCAAAACATCATCGAACCTCCACCATATTTCACTGTAGGTTCTGTGTTCTTTTCTTTGTAGGCCTCATTCCATTTTTGGTAAACAGTAGAATGATTTGTTTTACCAAAAAGCTCTGTCTTGGTCTCATCTGTCCACAAGACGTTTTCCCAGAAGGATTTTGGCTTACTCAAGTTCATTTTGGCAAAATGTAGTCTTGCTTTTTAATGTCTCTATGTCAGCACTGGGGTCCTCCTGGGTCTCCTGCCATAGCCTTTCATTTCAATTAAATGTCGACGGATAGTTCATGCTACATTGATTCTCCCTGAGCCTGCAGGACAGCTGGAATATCTTTGGAACTTGTTTGGGGCTGCTTATCCACCATTCGGACTATTCTGCGTTGACACTTTTTATAAATTTTTCTCTTCAGTCCACGCCCAGGGAGATTAGCTACTTGATAATGTTGCACACTGTGTTTTGCTTTACACACGTTTATTCCCTTTGTGTGTATCGGAACTAAACAAAAAAGCAAATTGGATATAATATAACACGAAACTCCAAAAATGGTCTGGACAAAATTATTGGCACCCTTTCAAAATTGTGGAAAAATAAGATTTTTTCAAGCATGTGATGCTCATTTAAACTCACCTGGGGCAAGTAACAGGTGTGAGCAATATAAAAGTCACACCTAAAGCATATAAAAAGGAGAGAAGTTCACTTAGTCTTTGCTTTGTGTGTCTGTGTGTGCCACACTAAGCATGGACAACAGAAAGAGGAGAAGAGAACTGTCTGAGGACTTGAGAACCAAAATTGTGGAAAAATATCAACAATCTTAAGGTTACAAGTCCATCTCCAGAAACCTTTGTCCACAGTGTGTAACATTATCAAAAAATTTGCAACACATGGCACTGTAGATAATCTCCCTTGGCACGGACGGAAGAGAAAAATTGATGAAAGGTGTCAACGCAGGATAGTCCGGATGGTGGATAAGCAGCCCCAAACAAGTTCCAAAGATATTCAAGCTGTCCTGCAGGCTCAGGGAGCATCAGGGCGACCTATCCATCGACATTTAAATGAAATGAAACGCTATGGCAGGAGACCCAGGAGGACCCCACTGCTGACATGGAGATATTAAAAAGCAAGACCACATTTTGCCAAAATGAACTTGAGTAAGCCAAAATCCTTCTGGGAAAACGTCTTGTGAGATGAGACCAAGATAGAGCTTTTTGGTAAAGCACATCATTCTACTGTTTAACAAAAATGGAATGAGGCCTACAAAGAAAGGAACATAGTACCTACAGTGAAATATTGTGGAGGTTCAATGATGTTTTGGGGTTGTTGTGCTGCCTCTGGCACTGGGTGCCTTGAATGTGTGCAAGGCATCAGGATATCTGAGGATTATCAACTGATTTTGGGTCAAAATCTACAGCCCAGTGTCAGAAAGCTGAGTTTGCGTTCGAGATCTTGGGTCTTCCAGCAGGACAATAACCCCAATAATACTTCAAAAAGCACCCAGAAATGGATGGCAACAAAGTGCTGGAGAGTTCTGAATTGGCCAGCATTGAGTCCATATCTAAATCCCATTGAACACTTGTGGAGAGATCATAAAATTGCTGTTGGGAAAAGGCGCCCATCCAGTTTGCAAAGGAAGAGTGGCCCAACATTTCGGCTGAGTGGTGTAAGAAGCTTATTGATGGTTATAGGAAGCGACTGCTTTCAGTTATTTTTTCCAAAGGGTGTTCAACCAAATATTAAGTTAAGGGTGCCAATCATTTTGTCCAGACCATTTTTGGAGCTTGGTGTGACATCATGTCCAATTTGCTTTTTTTTCCCTCCCTTTTTTGGTTTAGTTCCAATACACACAAAGGGAATTAACATGTGTATGGCAAAACATGTGTTACTGCAATCCTTTTCTTTGAGAAATACTTCATTTTCCAGAAAAATGTCAGGGTCGCCAACATTTATGGCCGTGACTGTATGTGCAGCGGAACAGTTTAAAAAACAGCCAAACAATGTAACACACACATCCATGATGATGTCTTTACTAGTGCAGCTTAGCGCCCATTTAGCCATATTGGCATGAATATCACTGCATCAGGCACTGTGGATAGGGCTGCGAGCCTGCAACATTTCAGTTGTGCTGGGTGTGGGTCTCCCATTGATCACACATTCATGGTCTATCTTTACAAATGGCAAATGGCAGTGTAAAATGCCAGAAGTAAATATTACAATGGTTATCGCCAGCCTGAGAGTCTATCATACATATCTGGAATTTCACAGATTAGTGAAAACATTTTTTGTTCTTACAGCTTTTTGTATAGTAGGATTTGCTGTTTTTTCATAAAATGTAATTTCCTAATGTAAAAGAGATGGCTAATAGAGCATCCTTAAAGTGTCACCATAATGTTGCTAAAGCAAGCGGTCTACGGAAATACAAGAAGTCCCAGAGGCAGATTGCTTTAGCGCTGGTCTTTATGAGTTAACCCTTTTATTTTCTTTGTGGTGGTGCAGATGAGTTTCCCCACAGCTCATTCTTGGGGATCCCCGGCAGAGTACCCTATGATCAGTTTATGTACTGGGGACCTCCAAACTAAAAGGGCTATCCAGAATGCAAAAGTCAAACTAGGACGAACATTTTTGTGTTCTTTTCATTGTTAATTTCAGATTCTTAAAAAAATATCTTTGCACATGTGTGGTGTACAGACTGTTGGCGCATTCAGCAATGATAATTGAAATGTCATCCACATCCTGGGGGTCATAAGATCATGCTCTTTTTAAGTGCTTTTTAATCTGTTCGCTTTTTCTATATTGTGCTCTGTACTATCTGCTAGATTATTGTTATTATTATTCACCTTTTTTAGTGTTTGTAGCAGCAATTCATGAAGGACTATAAAGTTTTATACAGAATCATTCAACAAAATCTGTGACACGGTGTTTGTCCATAAAGTGGTCAATACCACCATTGATCTAAACTAGTTGAACAAATATTCTCTATCGAGAACCTATTTCTGTGAACATGCAGTATATGTATGGAACATGCAAATCATCTATATAGTCAGCTGAGAATCTCTCCATTTGGGTGAATTCTTATTTAAAAGTATATGCAAGCGAATAATAAGACCTCAAATGGTAAAAGAGGATCAGGTAAGTCATCTTGTAAGATCCATTATACTAATAATCCTGGTACACCTTTTTTTTTCCGTTAAGAATTCTACCTTTTGGTATTCCTCTGTTATTCCTCCTGGAAAAAGACATATTCACCTGCCTGCATAATGTATGTATGTATTTATTTATTGTATGCTTGGCAAATTTCTTCTTATAAAATCTTATTTGCAAATTTGCCACATTTTTAATTTATTAATTTTAAATGTATACTTAGGAAAGTTTTATTTGGGGTTATTGTTTAGCAAAACCTTACATCCTTATAGATACAAGTCATTAATATTCCTTGTTAAAAAGAAGTTAATTCTTCCTCCTGAAATGTTAACCTTGGTGGGATGTAGACCACCTACAAGCAAATCTGTACATCATATTAATAATGTAAGGAAAACGTTCTGAGTAGTTTATATAGGTATAAAGCAATTGAGGAATGTAGTTTGAGGAATGAAGACAGACCTAGATGTATGCAGAAACCGTAGGGTTGTATGACAGTAGGGTCACACTAAATACCTAAATACTGGTAGTTGTATTTTTGCAACAGCTGGAGGCACCCTGGTTTGGAAACATTGCCTAACACAGTATCCTCACATTGTGCTTGTGGGGAGGCAGAGAACTGGGGTCACCCACCCAGTATAGCAAAGGGTCCAAACAAGTTTGGAAAAGAATGTATCATTGTTAAAGGATATAGGTAGGAAAAGATGACCCTAAATAAGATCTGAGGAAGGGGTTGGCTCCCCGAAATGCGTCATCCATGTTTTTATTGTTTTGAACCACTAAATAAACCACTCCAGTGCTTTGAATACCTTATCTCCTGCCTTGGTTTGTACTTCTACTGAAAACAGCAGCGCCTCATTAAGGGTCATTTTTTCTTACCTATGTTCGCTTGCATCAGGATTGGACTTCACCTCTCCCTGGGTCCCCGGGCCAAGCAGCAGTTTCCGCATCTATGAGATACCCACAGTGGTGGACGATAGGCAGATTTTCTATTCGCTCAAGGTGAGCAGCCACTACCTAGGGGCCCATCGTGCCCTGAGCTCTCTTATTCCCTAAAGGGTATAAGTGGTAATACACAAGGCGCCTTTGTCCGTCCCTTTTTTCCTTTTCGATACCAACAGGCACATTCTTAAAGGATGGCTCCATCAAAAAAATGTATTTTGCCATTATGCCCAGACTGCAGAAACTAAAATAATGAACCTTAACTTACCTTCCGTCACTCCCCCGATGCTGCTGGAATCGGTCTCCTGTCCTCCAGCCCCAGTCTTCTTCCTGCTTTTGGTGCCAACCACATCACACAGCACTCAGATATTCACTGGCTACAGTGATTTCCTGCCTTAGGGTACATTCACACGTACACAGATTTGATGCGCAGGATTTTTCTGCTGCACATTTCAATGTAAACTAAATGACTGAGCACAGCTTCTAATCGGCAGTCACAAATCCTGCGCATGAAATCTCCGGAGGAGCCTGTATGTGTGAACGTACACCCTTAATCAGTGATAGGCTGGGTGATGTAGCGGCCCAGCCTTCTTTCTTGTGCCCGGGCCTATTACATCACACTGCAGCTCAGACTATCATCGGTTGAGGGCGGATATCGCTATTGCTGGCGAAAAGATGAGCGCAGTGTGACATGTTGGGTACCAAAAGCAGGAAGAAGACCGGGGACGGAGGAAGGGAAATCGATTCCAACGGCATCGAGGGAGCACCAGCAAGTAAGTTAAGGTTTATTGTTTTAGCTGTGGCAGTTCTCCTTTAATATAATAAAGCATATGAAACAACTGGAGAAAGTGCATCTTCAGAGGCATATGACTTCCTAAATTAGGTGCATTTATATACAAGTGAACTCGAAAAATTAGAATATCGTGTAAAGTTAATTTATTTTAGTAATGTAACTTATATGAGAAAGACTCATTACATGCAAAGGAAGATAGTTCAAGCTGTGATTTGTCATAAATGTGATGATTATGGCTTACAGCTCATGAAAACCCCAAAGCCCCCCCCCCCCCCCCCCCAATTACTATGATTTGTGGAGCCATGTCATTTGGTGTTGGTCAACACATCCATCTACCAGGAGATTTTAAGCACTTCATGCTTCCTTTCCTTTTAAGTTGCATTAATGAGATACAATGGACTTTAGTAGGTAAAAGAAAAAAAATCTTCCTTTTTCCAAATTCTAACATCTCAATGTTTTCCTGATTATTTTCTTTGAACCTTTCATAAGATTGCCAAAGTGATCAGTGTATCCCAGCTGCAGGGCAAGCTAAAGAACAAAGCAGGCACACATTCAGGGACCAATGGTTCAGTCAAAAGGAGGGTACTGTGATGGGTACGCCTGTCGCATGTACCCACGCAAATGTATTTTTGGCATGTTTTGAAGAAAACGATGTGTTTTCATTGTCCAACCCATACCTGAAGTACGTCCGTTGTTACTTCAGGTACTTGTGAACCAAAACAAGATGAATATGCGTTTTACCTCCAAATGGAGTATGCAAGAATTAAAGTTCTTGGATGTGCAGGTGGCAGTGGAGAATGGAACAATTATTACAAAGGGCTATAGAAAAACTACAGCTTCCAATTTCCTCTTACAATTCTACAGCTACCACCCTGCACACACCAAGCCATTCCTTACGGCCGGTACTTGAGACTGCCCTGGATCAATATCTCCGAAGAGCAATTTTTCACCCAGGCCCAAGACCTCACACAGCGGCTGCTGTGTAGAGGATATACCCCCCTGATGAAATAGACAGTTTGCCTTCACTTTTAAATTCATTCCTATGGCTGAAGCAATGAAACACTATCTAATCTAATCTAACTGGAGTTTAATAGAAAGAGATCCCACGATAGGCAATATCAGATTACAAAAACCTGTCGTAGCTTTCAAAATAACAAAAAATCTGAATGATGACTTAGTTACCAGTAAGTTCACTTTGTTGCAGGAAAAAACATACAGCTAGGAGGTCATACTAAGGAAATAACTGAGTTTATTTGTTGTAAAACCATTAACATAGTGTATGCTGTCACCTGCATGTGTAGTTGTTTCTATATTGGACGTACAGTGCGGGCATTAAATACCCGTTTCATGGTCTATACGCTCCAGAAAGGGGTCACCCCGCCTTATAGAGCACGTAAGAAATAAACATGAAGGTGATGTGGATGTGTTAAGCTTCATAGGAATTAAGAGGTTAATACCTGAGAAAGGTAAAGATAATATCAAAATATCAAAACAGCGCACGTCAGCGATCGCATTGATGTGTGCCATTAACCCCTCAGATGCCGTGATCTGTATCTCTGACCGTCTCCAGGGCTCTTCTACTCTGGTCTGAGATCGAGCAGACCAGATCAGAAGATGACCGATAATACTGATCAGTGCTATGCCCTATGGGGACTATTAAAGTGTAAAAATAAAAGTAAAAAAAACTTATAAAAAAAGTAAAAAAAACTGTGAAAATCCCCTCCCCCAATAAAAATCTAAATTGTCCCTTTTTCCCATTTTACCCCCAAAAAGTGCAAAAAAAAAAAAAAATGTATAAACATATTTGGTATTGCCATGTGCGTAAATATCCGAACTATTCAAATATAATGTTAATGATCCCGTACGGTGAACGGCGTGAGCATTAAAGGGGTACTCCGGTGCTTACACATCTTATCCCCTATCCAAAGGATAGGGGATAAGATGCCTGATCGCGGGAGTCCCGCAGCTGGGGACGCCCGTGATCATGCACGCGGCACCCCGTTTGTAATCAGTCCCCGGAGCGTATTCTGGTTCTGATTACGGTCGACCGCAGGGCCGGCGGCGTGTGACGTCACGCCTCCGCCCCCTGTGTGACGTCATGCTCCGCCCCTCAATGCAAGCACATAAAAGACCAGATTCGAGGAAAGTGCTTCCCCCAATCATTTTAATAGTATTGACCCACAGAATAAAGAAAACATGTAATTTTTACTTATTTGTGAATTATGGTAGAAAATAAGTATTTGGTCACCTACAAACAAGC
The DNA here is from genome assembly GCF_029499605.1 of Hyla sarda. Classification (NCBI taxonomy): domain Eukaryota; kingdom Metazoa; phylum Chordata; class Amphibia; order Anura; family Hylidae; genus Hyla; species Hyla sarda. Next base: position 291,785,696 of record NC_079193.1, read on the forward strand.
AAGATTTCTGGCTCTGATAGACCTGTAACTTCTTCTTTAAGAGTCTCCTCTGTCCTCCACTCGTTACCTGTATTAATGGCACCTGTTTGAACTTGTTATCAGTATAAAAGACACATGTCCACAATCTCAAACAGTCACACTCCAAACTCCATTATGGCCAAGACCAAAGAGATGTCGAAGGACACCAGAAACAAAATTGAAGACCTGCACCAGGCTGGGAAGACTGAATCTGCAATAGACAAGCAGCTTGGTGTGAAGAAATCATCTGTGGGAGCAATTATTAGAAAATGGAAGACATACAAGACCACTGATAATCTCCCTCAATCTGGGGCTTCACGCAAGATCTCACCCTGTGGTGTCAAAATGATTAAAAGAACAGTGAGCAAAAATCCCAGAACCACACAAGGGACCTAGTGAATGACCTGCAGAGAGCTGGGACCAAAGTAACAAAGGCTACCATCAGTAACACACTACACCCTCAGCAACTCAAATCATGCAGTGCCAGACATGTTCCCCTGCTTAAGATAGTACATGTCCAGACCCGTCTGAAGTTTGCTACAGAGCATTTGGATGATTCAGAAGAGTATTGGGAGAATGTCATATGGTCCGATAAAAGCCAATGTAAAACTTTTTGGTAAAAACTCAACTCGTCATTTTTGGAGGAGAAAGAATGCTGAGTTGCATTCAAAGAACACCATACCTACTGTGAAGCATGGGGGTGGAAACATCATGCTTTGGGGCTGTTTTTCAGCAAAGGGACTAGGACGACTGATCCGTGTAAAGGAAAGAAAGAATGGGGCCATGTATCATGAGATTTTGAGTGAAAACCTCCTTCCATCAGCAAGGGCATTGAAGATGAAACATGGCTAGGTCTTTCAGCATGACAATGATCCCAAACACACTGCCCGGACAACGAAGGAATGGCTTCCTGTGATTTCAAGGTCCTGGAGTGGCCTAGCCAGTCTCTAGATCTCAACCCCATAGAAAACCTTTGGAGGGAGTTGAAAGACTGTGTTGCCCAGCGACAGCCCCAAACCATCACTACTCTAGAGGAGATCTGCATGGAGGAATGGGCCAAAATACCAGCAACAGTGTGTGAAAACCTTGTGAAGACTTACAGAAAACATTTGACCTCTGTCATTGCCAACAAAGGGTATATAACAAAATATTCATATTAACTTTTGTTATTGACCAAATACTTATTTTCCACCATAATTTGCAAGTAAATTCTTTAAAAATCAGACAATGTGATTTTATGAATTTTTTTTCTTATTATGTCTCTCATAGTTGAGGTATACCTATGATGAGAATTACAGGCCTCTCCCATCTTTTAAGTGGGAGAACTTGCTCAATTGGTGGCTGATTAAATACTTTTTTTCACCAAAGTATATATATATATATATATATTATATATATATTTATATATGTAAAGCTCCAAAGCCACCACACTGAGTGGTATTCACCCTATAAACCATTCTACCTGATATGCATGGCTCCTGTGGCCCCTGTTGTCTTCTCTGGCTGCTTGATATTCTTTGCCATTGTGGTGGCCCAGTAAAGGAATTGCACCCCTGTACCCTTGCTGCCCTGTCTAGCAGACTCCATTCTGTGACCCCTGGGCCCCCCTTCATCTATGTCTTGTATATATCACCTCCAGTGCCTATGTTATATAATGTATTGTACCTATAATGTGTTATGCCTTTAAGAAATGTTTCATGTGAATGTGACCAGTGAAGGTACCAGTGATCATGTGACCTACAGGGTGACCTATGGGACCCCTCCTAGTCTCCGCCATATAAGCCCTGGGTGGAGCTAGCTCACTCTCTTATGCTTTTCTCTGATGAGTGCAGCAAGATCAAGTCCTAGGTGTGTGTCTGGAGTCCAGAAGAGGCCAAAGTCTACCACGCAGCCATGGATCTACAAGTCCATTACCTCCCAGGTTCAAGTCAAAGCCTGGTAAGCTACAAATGGGGTATAGTCAGTCTCAGTGAAGTTATTCCAAGTCAAGTCTCTATCAAGTCAGCGTGGCCGTGCATCAGATTGTCCTAATCCACTATAAGTCCCAGCAAGCCCTGTGGTCTCTGAAGTCACTGGTCACCTCCTTGGGCCTAGCCAAGCTGTATAGACTGTTACATCTGTCTGACTCAGTAAAGCCGCCGTTTTCCGTAACTTGGCATCAGAGTCATTATTTGCCCCATACCTAGCCCAGGATCCAGCGGTATTACCTTCGAGCGGTGAAGAGGATAAACCACGCCCTGGCATCACAAACACATGTGGTTAATTCCATCTGCTCCTAGGTTTATAACATCTGCTCTCGTTACATTCTCACCACACCATTCTTCCCTCCCCTTTCCTACATCTCTCAGCAATCATTACAGCTCTGCTCTGCCAACCAGCTTACTCTCTGAGAGCAGTCCTCACCCTCCTGTTCTGAGCAATAGAGAGAGATTCAGTGCATGATTGGATAAGGCTGCACACACCTCCCAGTTCTCAGCACTAAAGAGAGCATGGCTCATCTGTGTCTCTCATGAGAGTGGGGGCTGCTTTTAGAGAAGGATTTGGACAGAGACAGAGAGGATGGCTGGATGATGTCATTCACTCACTACATGCATATAAGTGACAACCAAAGTGGGGGAAACTTCTCTATATAACTAATGAATGATATGTAGACAATCAAATAGGTTGATGAGTTGATGAGAGGGAAAGGATGGGTTATGGGTTTAGTTCCCTGGAGTACCCCTTTAAGATCAGCATGTAAAATGACCCCCCCCCCCCCCCCCCCCCCCAGTGTGTTCTTTATTTAGTTTTTTACATAATAGTTACTTAAACACTATTTGGAAGTATTAGGTGAACTAAAATGTAAATTTTAAATAAGGCGCTGTTCACACAGTACACAAATCAGGGATTTTGTTAAAATTAACCTTTTCATAATGCAGACAATTTTCATTTTTGTGTTTTCCCTCTCTAAGAAATATGGGGGAGATTTATTCAAATCTGTCCAGAAGAAAAGTTAGTTGCTGATTTGCGTATAAGGTTGCTTCTTTCATTTTCAAAAAGGCCTGTGAAAAATGAAATAAGCGATCCGATTTGTTGCTATGGGCAACTCAGCAACTTTTCCTCTGTACAGGTTTTGATCAATCGCCCCTATTAAAATTTTTCTATCTACATGGCCATATGAGGGCTTGTGTTATGTGGGACCAATTGTATTTTGCAATGACATCATTCATTTAACAAAAAAATGTAAGACAAATTTAAAAAAAATATCTGAGGGATAAAAAAAAATATAATTTGATTTTGCTACTTTTGGGGGTGTTCTTTCTATGCTGTGCTCTTTACCCTCGTAAGGACCAGGCCAATTTTTGTTTAGTTCTTGCTGTTTTGTTTTTTTCCTCCTCCCTTTCTTAAAATCATAACGCTTTTAATTTTGCACCTACAGACCCATGTGAGGGCTTGTTTTTTGCGTCACCAATTGTACTTTGTAATTACATCAATGTTTTCAACACAAAATCTACAGCGAACCCCCCCCCCCCCCCCCCCACACACACACACACAATTTTTTTTGTGGGATGAAATAAAAAACAAAACAAAAAAACACAATTATGTAACTTTAGGGTCTTCTGTTTCTACCCATTGCACTTTTTGGTAAAAAGGACACCGGATCTTTATTCTGTTCTACAAGGACGCCCAATTTATGTAGTTTTTTTTTTCTTACTACTTAAAAAAATAAATGTGGAAATAAAAAAAATTAAAATACTTGTCCAAGGGACTAAAGTGGAACACAACATACTTGTCCCTCAAGAAAATCTACTTGTCCTGAAAAATAAAATGATTTCAACCAAAATAGTATGTAAATAAGGTCTTTATTAGTTTCTGCACTTTCGTTTTTTCCTCCTCGTTCTATAATAGTCATAACTCTTATTTTTCCATCTACAGACCCATATGAGGCTTGTTTTTTGTGGGGCCTAGTATACCTTGTAATAACACCTTTCATTTTTCCATAACTTATGCTCTGAAACAAAAAAAATAATTTGTGAGGTGAAATAAAAAAAACAGCAAATTTGGGTTTTATCTTTTCTTCACCATTCACCTTGTGGTCAAACTTACATATTATTTTGATACTTTAGGTCGGCCTGATTACAAAAATACCAAATTTGATTTGTTTCCGTCATGTTATAATAATTTTTTTTTAAACTTTTTATTAAAAAAAAATAATAATTCCTGACTCCTATAATATTTTTATTTCTCCGTATACTGGGCTGTATGAGGGGTAATTTTTTGGGCTGTAATATGCTGTCTGTATTGGTACCATTTTGGTATTAATTGGACTTTTTGAACACTTTTTTTTTTACTTCATTTTTTCTAGGATATGATGTTATAAACATAAAAAAGTCAATTCTGTGATTGTTTTTTTTTTACGTTAATGCCATTTATAGTACAGGATATCAAATGTTAATTTTGAATAGTTCGGTCAATTACGCACGTGCCAATGCCAAATATGTTTATTTTTATTATGTTTACATATTTTTATATGGAAAAGGGGGGGGGGGGGGGTGATGTGAACTTTTAATATGGAAGGGGTTAATGGGTGCTTTTAAACTTTTATTAAGCTTTCTTTTCTTTAAATATACTTTTAGGAGGAATCATTTAGATTCCTCATACAGATCAATGCAGTTCTATTGAACTCCATTGATCTGTGTTCATTTGGTTGAGCCTGCTCAAGGCGGGGGGGGGGGGGGGGTTTATCCACCCCGCTACTGAAATCAGCCGGGGGTCGCCGAGAATGAAGCGGGCTCGAGTCAGGAGCCCACTCCATACACCCTGAGCACCGATGAGAGGTGCAGACTTGTGTCCCATGCAAGTCTGCATCCGCTCCTGCACCTCACACCGCATTGAGAAAAAAAAAGGGGGAAGTCGGTCCGGCCCTGCTTGCCTGATACAGGGCTAAATCGATGAAAAATTCACCTGTCACCCGGATCTACATGTCCTGGGCGTCGGGCAATAGGATTTCCACATCCCTGTGTGTGTGTGTATATATATATATATATATATATATATATATATATATATATATATATATTATATATATACAGACAATCATGGCCATAAATGTTAACACCCCTGAAATTTTTCAAGAAAATTAAGTATTTCTCACAGAAAAGGAATGCAGTAACACATGTTTTGCTATACACATGTTTATTCCCTTTGTGTGTATTAGAACTAAACCAAAAAAGGGAGGAAAAAAAGCAAATTTGACTTAATGTCACACCAAACTCCAAAAATGGGCTGGACAAAATTATTGGCATCCTTGACCCCTTAAGGACCAGGCCAATTTTCACTGTGGGACCAGAGCGTTTTTTGCACATCTCACCACTGTCACTTTAAGCATTAATAATTCTGGGATGCTCTTTTGGAGAGAGAGTTTTTCTGAAATGTTTTTTGGGGGGCATGTCACATTTAAAAGCCCCTATGGTGCAAGAACAGCAGAAAAACCCCCACATGGCATACCATTTTGGAAAATACACCCCTCAAGGCACGTAACAAGGGGTCCAGTGAGCCTTAACACCCCACAGTGTTTGATGACTTGTCGTCAAAGTCGGATGTGTAAATTAGAAAAAAAAATGTTTTCACTAAAGTGCAGTTTTTCCCCCAAATTTACCATTTTTACAAAGGGTAATGGGAGAAAATGCCCCCCAAAATTTGTAACCCCATCTCTTCTGAGTATGGAAATACCCCATGTTAGGACGTAAAATGCTCTGTGGGTGAACTACAATGCTCAGAAGAGGAGTCACATTTGGCTTTTGGAAAGCAAATTTTGCTGAAATGGTTTTTGGGGGGCATGTCGCATTTAGGAAGCCCCTATGGTGCCAGAACAGCAAAAAAAAAAAAAACACATGGCAAGGGGTATAGGGAGCCTTAACACAGGTATTTGATGACTTTTTGTTAAAGTTGGATGTGTAAATGGAAAGTAATTTTTTTTTCACTAAAATGCAGGTTTTTCCACAAATTTTACATTTTTACAAGAGGTAATAGGAGAAAATTACCCTGAAAATGTGTAACCCCATTTCTTCTGAGTATGGAAATACCCCATGTGTGGACATTAAGTGCTCTGAGGGAGAACTACAATACTCAGAAGAGGAGGAGCACCATTGAGCTTTTGGAAAAATAATTTGTTTGGAATGGAAGTCAGGGGCCATGTGCATTTGCAAAGCCCCCCGTGGTGCCAGAATAGTGGACCCCCCCACATGTGACCCCATTTTGGAAACTACACCCCTCACAGAATTTTATAAGGGGTGGAGTGAGCATTTACAACCCACTGGTGTTTGACAGATCTTTGGAACGGTGGGTTGAGCAAATTAAAAATGACATTTTTCATTTTCACGGACCACTGTTCCAAAAATCTGTCAGACACCTGTGGGGTGTAAATGCTCACTGCACCCCTTAATACATTACATGTGGGGTGTAGTTTCCAAAATGGGGTCACATGTGGGGTGGGTCCAGTGTTCTGTTCTTTTTAAACACACTTGGCTTTCAATTCCAGACAAATTTTCTCTTCAAAAGCCCAATGGCGCTCCTTCTCTTCTGAGCATTGTAGTTCGCCCGCAGAGCACTTTACATCCACATATGGGGTACGTTCTTACTCAGAAGAAATGAGGTTACAAATTTTGTGGGGCTTTTTTCCTATTTTCCCTTGTGAAAATGAAAAAAAGAATTAAATTTCCCATCCAACTTTAACGAAAATTCGTCAAACACCTGTGGGGTGTTAAGGCTCACTATACCCCTTTGTTACGTTCCATGAGGGATATAGTTTCCAAAATGGGGTCACATGTGTTTTTTTTTTTTTTTGTGTTTATGTCAGAACCGCTGTAAAATCAGCCACCCCTGTGCAAATCACCAATTTACATGTACATAGTGCGCTATCACTCATGAGCCTTGTTGTGCGTCCGCAGAGCATTTTACTCCCACATATGGGGTATTTCCGTACTCAGGAGAAATTGCGTTACAAATTTTGGTGGTCTTTTTTTCCTTTTACCTCTTGTGAAAATAAAAAGTGTGGGGGGGGGGGGGCAAGTGTTGGGGCAACACAAGCATGTTAGTGTAAATTTTTTTTTTTGCACTAACAGGCTGGTGTAGCCCCCAACTTTTCCTTTTCATAAGGGGTTAAAGGAAAAAAGCCCCCCAAAATTTTTAGTGCAATTTCTCCCGAGTTTGGAAATACCCCATATGTGGCCCTAAGCTGTTTCTTTGAAATACGACAGGGCTCCGAAGTGAGAGAGCGCCATGTGCATTTGAGGAATAAATTAGGGATTAGATAGGGGTGGTCATAGGGGTATTCTACGCCAGTGATTCCCTGTTGCTAAACTCCCAGCATGCCTGTTTTGCAACAGCTGGAGGCTCTGTTTTGGAACCACTTCCGTACAATACGTTTTCCATTTTTATTGGGGGGGGGGGGGACTTTGTAAGGGGGTGTATATGTAGTGTTTTACCCTTTATTATGTGTTAGTGTAGTGTAGTGTTTTTAGGGTACATTCACACAGGCGGAGGTTTAACAGTGAGTGTCCCGCTAGAAGTTTGCGCTGCGGCGAAAAATTTGCCGCAGCTCATACTTGGAGCAGGAAACTTACTGTAAACCTGCCCGTGTGAACGTACCCTGTACATTCACATGGGTGGGGGGCAAAGCTCAAATGCCCTTCACATGTTACTAGGCAACTCACCGGCTTTCGTAGGATCCAGGGAGCTGCATCGCCATCCTTTTCTGCCGCCGATCTCCGTCTGCTGCTGCCGCGGATGGGTAAGTGGACTTCGGCACCAGTCCTCCTCAGTTTCCCCATTCTGCCCCGCCTATTGGGGGTGGCAGAACGGGGAAACCAAAAGTTAACCCCCTCCCGATCTGCTATTGGTCGTTGCTTCTAGACGACCAATAGGAGGAAATACCCCATTCACCGGCAATTTGTGGTGAATTCGGCGATTTGCCGAAATGGGGGGGGGGGGGGGTTGGCGGTGGGTGGGGGTCTGATGACCACCCCTGGGCCTTTGCACTGGGTGCCTGCTGATAGATATCAGCAGTCACCCTGGTCCGGTCCCCGTCCAGCGTGCGATGCGGACTGAAATTCCCACGGGCGTACAGGTACGCCCTTGGTCCTTAAATACCAGAGAGCAAAGCCGTACCTGTACGCCCTTGGTCCTTAATGGGTTAAAGGGGTACTACGGTAGAAAACTTGTTTTTTAAATCAACTAATGCTAGAAAGTTAAACAGATTTGTAAATTACTTCTATTAAAAAATCTTAATCCTTCCAGTACTTTTTAGCTACTGAATACTACAGAGGAAATTCTTTTCTTTTTGCACACAGTGCTCTCTGCCGACATCTCTGTCCATTTTAAGAACTGTCCAGAGTAGAAGAAAATCCCCATAGAAGACATATGCTGCTCTGGACAGTTCCTAAAATGGACAGAGATGTCAGCAGAGAGCACTGTGGTCATGATGTCAGCAGAGAGCACTGTGTTCCAAAAAGAAAATAATTTCCTCTTTAGTATTCAGCAGCTAATAAGTACTGGAAAGATTAAGATTTTTTAATATAAGTCATTTTCAAATCTGTTTAACTTTCTGGCACCAGTTGATTTAAAAAAATAAATAAAATAATAAAAAAAAAGGTTTCCACCAGAGTGCCCCTTTAACTTAATATTTGATTGCACACCCTTTTAAAAAAAATAACTGAAATCAGATGCTTCCTATAACCATCAATAAGCTTCTTACACCTCTCAGCCGGAATGTTGGACCACTCTTTCTTTGCAAACTGCTCCAGGTCTCTCTTATTGGAAGGGCGCCTTTTCCCAACAGCAATTTTAAGATCTCTCCACAAGTGTTCAATGGGATTTAGATCTGGACTCATTGCTGGCCACTTCAGAATTCTCCAGTGCTTTGTTGCCATCCATTTCTGGGTGCTTTTTTTTACATATTATTGAGGTCATTGTCCTGCTGGAAGACCCAAGATCTCAGACGCAAACCCAGCTTCCTGACACTGGGCTGTACAGTACGACACAAAATCCGTTGGTAATCCTCAGATTTCATGATGCCTTGCACACATTCAAGGCACCCAGTGCAAGATTTAGCAAAACAACCCCAAAACATCATTGAACCTCCACCATATTTCACTGTAGGTACTGTGTTCTTTTCTTTGTAGACATCATTCCGTTTTCGGTAAACAGTAGAATGATGTGCTTTACCAAAAAGCTCTATCTTGGTCTCATCTGTCCACAAGACATTTTCCCAGAAAGATTTTGACTTACTCAAGTTCATTTTGACAGAATTAAGTCTTGCTTTTTTTATGTCTCTGTGTCAGCAGTGGGGTCCTCCTGGGTCTCCTGCCATAGCGTTTTTATTTAATTTAAATGTCGACGGATAGTTCGCGTTGACACTGATGCTCCCTGAGCCTGCAGGACACCTTGAATATCTTTGGAACTTGTTTGGGGCTGCTTCTCCACCATCCGTACTATCCTGCATTGACACCTTATATCAATTTTTCTCTTCCGTCCATGTCCAGGGAGATTAGCTACAGTGCCAAGGGTTGAAAACTTCTTGATAATGTTGCGCACTGTGGACAAAGGCAAATCTAGATATCTGGAGATGTACTTGTAACCTTGAGATTGTTGATATTTTCCCACAATGTTGGTTCTCAAGTCCTCAGACAGTTTTCTTCTCCTCTTTCTGTTGTCCATGCTTAGTGTGGCACACACAGACACACAATGTAAAGACTAAGTGAACTTCTCTCCTTTTTATCTGCTTTCAGGTGTGATTTTTATATTGCCAATACCTGTTACTTGCCCCCAAGTGAGTTTAAAGGAGCAGCACATGCTTAAAACAATCTTATTTATCCACAATTTTCAAAGGGTGCCAATAATTTTGTCCAGCCCATTTTCGGAGTTTGGTGTGACATTATGTCCAATTTGCTTTTATCCCTCCCTTTTTAAGTTTAGTAACAATATACACAAAGGGAACAAACATGTGTTACTGCAATCCTTTTTTGTAAGAAATACTTCAGGGGTGCCAATATATATATATAAAACTACCTACATACACCAAAATGAATATGCTTAAAACGCCCTCTTCTGACCCCATTATTTTATTTTTCCACATATGGGGCTGTATGAGGGCAAATTTTTTTTCACCGGGATTTCTATTTGTTATCGGTACTATTGTTGTTTTGATAGGACCTTTAACCTTGAGGGGTTATAGTAAAAATTATGTCATCTTTATTCTGTGAGTTAATACAATTAAATACAATTTATGTACATTTTGCCTTATATTTAGTACTTTAAAAAAAATTTTACTTTTTTTTAATGAAAATGAGTATGCTTCAGGACATAGAAAGTATAGGTATGCCCTTATTACCCGCTACCTTTAAGCCCTGCGTTGAAAGAGATACAAAGGTATATGTGTATACATAATGTATGTAATAAGTGCATGCCTAAAAGATAGGATGAGTCTTAAAAAAAAGCATTCCAGCTTTTCTTTGTCCATAAAATGCACACTCTTCCTAATATTTCTGCAGGGTCACCTGTTTCCAGCTAAGCTGCATCTATACTTTTCATTACTGCAGCCGAGTCAGCTGGGTTAGCGGACTTCCTGTACAACCACCTATAAGGTGCACACACAATGAACCCTAAATAGAATATAAAAAAATATAATAAAAAGTACATAAATAATTGTAAAATATTTTATTAAACTAAAGTGAAAGTGACGATGTGTGTGCAAGATCGTGAATAGCAACAGCGGCAGCAAATACATACACAGTGCATTCACGGTTTTGCACTGTCACTTTCACTTTGATCGGTATTGATATATGCTTTGGCACCAGTGCACTTTATAGTTAATGGTTATTTGCACATACTTTTTTGGTCTCATTGCTATTGTTGTTTTGTGTCACACTTGCACCTTTATTTAGCAAGCAGCAGTTGTGTGTGTAGTTTTTAAATATTTATATAACTCTTTTAATACGTGCTGATCTTATTGGACTCCTTCTCCTGCCTCCACTATCTGTCTATATATATATTTATACTATATCAATTTTTATATATACATCATATTGATTTTATCCTGTCCTTGTGTGTATTGTAATGTATTTTTATTTTTTTTTGCTAAAATAATGTTTACATAAATTTAATAAAATATTTTACAATTATTTATGGGCTTTTTATTATATTTTCTATATTCTATTCTAGGAAGGATACTATTGGTTTATTTGACTTCCTATACAGTGGCATTGCTAGGGGTGTGGGGGGTACGGACTGCACCGAGTGACACCTCCAAGCAGGGTGATAACACCAGGCTGGAAGTCACCTCAGCCTGTATTCAATTGTAAGTACTTCCTTTGGACATGCTTACAATTGAATCATCAGTGGCCAGGGTTCTCTATACACAACTGGCTTTCCCCCTGCATACAGCGCTCCCTGCTGGTCACAGCCTATTACACTGGCTGTAGTAGGCTGCATAGTCCCATGAATACACTGGGTAGCGTCAGTTAGGTCTGTATCCTCCACATCCTTACCGGACTGCAGAGGAGGAGGAGTCACTGACCAGCGCTCGGCTGCGGTCTGGAGTAGACCCAGCAGGTAGCTGTATTCTCAGTCAGGACATAAATATGCTTTAAAGGGGTACTCTGGCCTTAAGACATCTTATCCCCTATCCAAAGGATAAGGGATAAGATGTCTGATCACGGGGGTCAAGCTAAGTCTCGCGGGCATCATGCCCCCTCCCATAGACTTGCATTGAGGGAGTGGGGCATGACATCACGATACTCCAGCCCTGTAGTCGTTAAGGCTTCAGACTTTGAGTCTCCAGAACTGCGTGCAGCTCACACATGTGGGTGCTGCATGAGAGATTGCGGGGGTCCCCAGCAGTGGGATCCCCGCGATCAGACATCTTATCCCCTATCCTTTGGATAGGGGATAAGATGTCTTAGGGTCGGAGTACCCCTTTAAGCCACAAAGGGGTTGCCAGGGGGAGAGGGAGCACAGGGCCCCACTACACAGGTTTTATTAAGGCTAGGTTCAAACTACGGAATCTCCGGGCAGAAAATTTCCGCCCGGAGATTCCGAGTGCGGCCAGCGCTGACTGAATCAGTCGGCACTAGGACCGCGCGGACACTGCAGTCTCCAATAGACTGCAATGTGTTCCGTGCAGATTTCCACCTGAAGAAAGAGCAATGCCTTTCTTCAGGTGGAAATTTCCAAGTGGATTTTCCGTTCACAAATTCCGCTTCACAAATTCCGAAGTGTGAATGGAAAACCATTCACTACACTATACATTTTAGCAAGCGTAATTTCCGCCTGCAATTTCGCTTAAAATTCCGTAGTCTGAACCTAGCCTTAGCCTTTGAAAAAGCATTGCTTTTGAAATGGACGGGGCTTACTGAAGCGGTGGAGCTTACCACAGGGGACGGGGGGTTGTCTGGGGCCTTTGTGTTGCATGGAATGTTCGGTGCATGGGTTCTGCCAATTCCTGCCTGCAGTTGCCAAAGTTCAAGAAAAGAAAGCAGGTGAGCATAGCAGTATACACTGCAGTGTGCCCTGTGTGATGCATTATTAACAGAATATGTCTCTCTATAAATTAAATCTATTTTTTTGTTTGACCTATGTTTGCTATGTTTCTAATGTATAAATGGGTATAGTGTAAGAGTAGCATGTTCAGTATCTGTGTATTTTGCCAGTGTGTGAGTGGTGTATGCGGTATATGTACCGTGTGTAAGCGGCATGTCTACCCTGTGTAGGTGGTATGTGTACCCTGTGTGAGTGGTGTATGCAGTATGTTTACCCTGTGTGAGTGGTGTATGCGGTATGTGTAGCATGTGTGAGTGTGCTAGTGGTATGTGCATGTGGTTAATAGTATGTCCCAAGGGTTAGTGATGTAAGCTTAGTTTAAGTTTAGCACCTACTGGAGTGTGCTAGCTGCTCCCCTGAAACTCCCATTCCAATGCCTTCCAATTCCAGCCCATCACTGGTAGTCAGCCAGTGTTATATAGAGGAGAAAAAAAAAACGTACTTGTAGGTGAGGGTGACACCATCTTCTTCCGCACCAGGTGACACCAACCCTAGTGACGTTACTGTTCCTGTAAACTACAGGATGACATTATCACCTATCGAACCCTTCCCCTCACAACCCAGCTTTATCTGTATGTCTTCATTTATTTATAGAATGCTGCTGCTATCTTTATGGGACCAGGAGAGCAGTGATATAGAGTAATTTCACCGATTACTGCCGTTAGAACACTCTCATCACACTGGCTGCCTGTGCTGTAAGCAGATTCTGTTGCACGTTCTATGAGATGGAGTCTGGCAGTGCTCTCCTATGTGTAAGACGTAAAGATAGAAAAGGAGCCAGGCTGCAGCTGTATCACATACAGTGTAATATACTAATACTCAGTAGTGTGAGTTAGGGTGGATTCACATGGGCAAAAACCACCCATAATTAAATGCATTATATATTTATAATACCTAAACTGGGAAAAATATAAATAAATCCCATTATTTACCAGGATATTCTGACCTAATTTTTTCAGCCTGATATGTGCATATCACCCAATCACTGACTGCTTAGCTTTCATTCTGATTTCTCCTCTTCCTAACTATGCCGTCCTAACTCTATCTTTACCTTTTTTGCTATGTCCTTCAGTAGTTGTTCACTTAGCATTTGAGAATAGGCATTTCGTCATCCCTTTTGTGTAATGTACTCTCTGGCTCTTCCTGTGCAAGAAGACCACACTTGCCCGATGTCCCCAAGGTAAGCATCCACATAGAAGACCGCTGCGCTTACTTTGCTTCTCTAACTTGTATTCACTTAGCACTGCTTGGCTGTAGTCTTATCAGGGCTGTCCATAATATAGTGTTAGAGGCACATGTGCATGACATTTGCAACAACAGTTCATGTGAGAGCAAGAATCCAACGGCACTCGCAACTTGGATGCAGAAATAACACTCACATGAGGTTGTCGGGATACACAAACAGGGAGGGAGCAGACAGATTGGAACAACGCCCGTTTCACGGCGAGCAGCCGCTTCTACTGTAACCGCTTCTTCTGTCTGCTCCCTCCCTGTATGTGTAACCAGTAGAAGCGGCTGCTTTCCACGAAACGGATGTCGTTTCGATCTGTCTGCTCTCTCCCTGTATGTGTAACCAGTAGAAGCAGCTGCTTGCCACGAAACGGATGTCGTTTCGATCTGTCTGCTCTCTCCCTGTATATGTAACCAGTAGAAGCGGCTGCTTGCCACAAAACGGACGTCGTTCCGATCTGTCTGCTCCCTCCCTGTATGTGTAACGAGTAGAAGCAGCTGCTTGCCACGAAACGGATGTCGTTTTGATCTGTCTGCTCTCTCCCTGTATGTGTAACCAGTAGAAGCGGCTGCTCGCTGCAAAACGGCCGACGTTCCAATCTGTCTGCTCCCTCCCTGTATGTGTAACCAGTAGAAGCGGCTGCTTGCTACGAAACGGACATTGTTCTGATCTGTCTGCTCTCTCCCTGTATGTGTAACCAGTAGAAGCAGCTGCTTGCCACGAAACAGATGTCGTTTCGATCTGTCTGCTCTCTCCCTGTATATGTAACCAGTAGAAGCAGCTGCTTGCCACGAAACGGATGTCGTTTCGATCTGTCTGCTCTCTCCCTGTATGTGTAACCAGTAGAAGCAGCTGCTTGCCACAAAATGGATGTTGTTTCGATCTGTCTGCTCTCTCCCTGTATGTGTAACCAGTAGAAGCAGCTGCTTGCCACGAAACGGATGTCGTTTCGATCTGTCTGCTCTCTCCCTGTATATGTAACCAGTAGAAGCGGCTGCTTGCCACAAAACGGACGTCGTTCCGATCTGTCTGCTCCCTCCCTGTATACATAACCAGTAGAAGCGGCTGCTTGCCACAAAACGGACGTCGTTCCGATCTGTCTGCTCCCTCCCTGTATATGTAACCAGTAGAAGCAGCTGCTTGCCACGAAACGGATGTCGTTTCGATCTGTCTGCTCTCTCCCTGTATGTGTAACCAGTAGAAGCAGCTGCTTGCCACAAAACGGATGTTGTTTCGATCTGTCTGCTCTCTCCCTGTATGTGTAACCAGTAGAAGCACCTGCTTGCCACGAAACGGATGTCGTTTCGATCTGTCTGCTCTCTCCCTGTATATGTAACCAGTAGAAGCGGCTGCTTGCCACAAAACGGACGTCGTTCCGATCTGTCTGCTCCCTCCCTGTATGTGTAACCAGTAGAAGCAGCTGCTTGCCACGAAACGGATGTCGTTTTGATCTGTCTGCTCTCTCCCTGTATGTGTAACCAGTAGAAGCAGCTGCTTGCCACGAAACGGATGTCTTTTCGATCTGTCTGCTCTCTCCCTGTATGTGTAACCAGTAGAAGCAGCTGCTTGCCACGAAACGGATGTCGTTTCGATCTGTCTGCTCTCTCCCTGTATACATAACCAGTAGAAGCGGCTGCTTGCCACAAAACGGACGTCGTTCCGATCTGTCTGCTCCCTCCCTATATGTGTATCCTGCCAACCTCATGTGGGTAAATGTTATTTCTACATCCATGTTGCGAGTGCCGTTGGATTCTTGCTCTCACATGAACTGTTCAGATCATGCTATTGCTGACGCCTGAATACCACTGTTATTGGATTTAACTGTTGTTTTTGAGACTACTCAGCCTACCCATACCCCTTATGAGCGAAGTTACAGTGATTCGATGAATCACGAACCTCGTGGCTTGGAGTTTGCTGACTTTAGCCTGCATAAATTAGTTCAGCTTTCAGGTGCTCTGGTGGGCTGGAGACTCTCTCCTAGGACTGTATCCACCATTTCCAGCCCACCGGAGCACCTAAAAGAGGAACTCATTTATGCAGGATAAGTCAGCAAACGTCGAGCAGTTCGTGACGAATCGAATCACTGTAACTTCGCTCATCTCTAGTCAGTAGTGCCGATTCTGCTGTCTTTGTGTGCATTGTACATGTGCAACAACTACTAAATGGTACATGGTTCTGTATATGCAATGTTTTATATTTACACTCATGGTTACGGTAATGGAAGTTGCTATTTGCATCTATTGTGGTCCTTTACAGCTGTCTAGTGTTACTGGTAAATACATGCATATGGATGAGATGGCCAGAAGATGCAGGATGCTTCTGAAACTATTGTTTCCCATGCAGATTATGTAAATTAAGCTGCATCTATGGGAGAAATTCAGTCTAAATACATCTTAATTCATTTGGGTATGTGGTATTCTATTTTGGGAGCTTCGAACGGTACTTTATTAAAACAAAGAGAGTCAAATAACCACATCTCTGTGGTTAACTGTCTAAAACCTTTACAAGAAAGGAATTGTAAAGCAAGCCACAGAAACCCTTCCAGACACTCAACTATGGGGATATGCCATTAAGGATACAGCACATACCACTAAAAAGTTCAAGGGATTGTCCAGTTTAGGTTTCCTAAACAAAAATTAAGAGATTAAGGGTCAGGCTTCTTCCAGCATTATAGGAAAGAGTATGAGATCTATGTATACATCCATCCATTCTCTGTTTAGTGTGCACTTAATAGCTGCTTCTCTGCTCACAGCATTTAGGAGATATGCTTTACAACAGTTACATGGACACAAGCAACAATACATTGGGGGGGGGACCCCTTAACTTCTATAGAAACATTTTCTAGTCATGCTCTGTGACCTGTGATGAAAGTGAGCACCCCAACTGAGAATGCTCTGAACCTGTCTCATCTACAATCATGCCCATAAATGTTGGCACCCCTGAAATTTTTCTAGTAAATGAAGTATTTCTCACAGAAAAGGATCGCAGTAACACATGTTTTGCTATACACGTTTATTCCCTTTGTTTGTATTGGAACTAAACCAAAAAAGAGGGAGGAAGAAAAGCAAATTGGACATAATGTCACACCAAACTCCAACAATATGCTGGACAAAATTAATGGCACCCTTTGAAAATTGTGGAAAAATAAGATTGTTTCAAGCATGTGATGCTCTTTTAAACTCACCTGGGGCAAGTAACAGGTGTGGGCAATAAAAAAATAAAAAAAAAAGGAGAGAAGTATACTTAGTCTTTGTATTGTGTGTCACACTAAGCATGGGCAACAGAAAGAGAAGAGAACTGTCTGAGGACTTGAGAACCAAAATTGTGGAAAAATATCAAGGTTACAAGTCCATCTCCAGAGATCTAGATTTGCATATGTCCACAGTGCGCAACATTATCAAGAAGTTTTCAACCCATGGCACTGTAGCTAATCTCACTGGGCATGGATGGAAGAGAAAAATTTATGAAAGGTGTCAACGCAGGATAGTCCGGATGGTGGATAAGCAGCCCCAAACAAGTTCCAAAGATATTCAAGCTGTCCTGCAGGCTCAGGGAGAATCAGTGTCAGCATGAACTATCCGTCGACATTTAAATGACATGAAATGCTATGGCAGGAGACCCAGGAGGACCCCAGTGCTGACATAGAGACATAAAAAGCAAGACATTTTGCCAAAATGAACTTGAGTAAGCCAAAATCCTTCTGGGAAAACATCTTGTGGACAGATGAGACCAAGATGGAGCTTTTTGGTAAAGCACATCATTCTACGGTTTACCGAAAATGGAATGAGGCTTACAAAGAAAAGAACACAGTACCTACAGTAAAATATGGTGGAGGTTCAATGATGTTTTGCTGCCTCTGGCACTAGGTGCCTTGAATATGTGCAAGGCATCATGAAATCTGAGGATTACCAATGGATCTTGGGTCGTACTGTACAGCACAGAAAGCTGGGTTTGCGTCCGAGATCTTGGCTCTTCAAGCAGGACAATGACCCCAAACATACATCAAAAAGCACCCAGAAAGGGATGGCAAAAAAGTGCTGGAGAGTTCTGAGGTGGCCAGTAATGAGTCCAGATCTAAATCTCATTGAACACCTGAGGAGAGATTTTAAAATTGTTGTTGGAAAAAGGTGCCCTTCCAATAAGAGAGAGACGTGGAGCAGTTTGCAAAGGAAGATTGGTCCAACATTCCGGCTGAGAGGTGTAAGAAGCTTATTAAGGGTTATAGGAAGCGACTGATTTCAGTTATTTTTTCCAAAGGGTGTGCAAACAAATATTAAAGTTAAAAGGTGCCAACAGTTTGTCCAGACCATTTTTGGAGTTTGGTGTGACATTATGTCCAATTTGCTTTTTTTCCCCTCCCTTTTTTTGGTTTCGTGCCAATACACACAAAGGGAATAAACATGTGTATAACAAAACGTGTGGTACTGCAATCCTTTTCTGTAAGAAATACTTCATTTTCTTGAAAAATTTCAGGGGTGCCAACATTTACGGCTATGACTGTATATACTATTGTCACCCTGCCAGTGATGATAATAATCCTGCTTAAAAAAAAGTACTCTTCAGAACAAGTTTCAGTTTAGTTTAAAAGGGGTACTCCACTGGAAAACATTTTTTTTTTTAAAACAACTGGTGCCAGAAAGTTAAACAGATTTGTAAAGGACTTCTATTAAAACAAATCTTAATCCTTCCAGTACTTATCAGCACCTATATGCTCCACAGGAAGTAATTTTCTTTTTAATTTTCCTATGTCTGATCACAGTGCTCTCTGCTGACACCTCTGTCCATTTTAGGAACTGTCCAGAGTAGGAGCAAATCCCCATAGAAAACCTACCCTGCTCTGGACAGTTCCTGAAATGGACAGAGGTGTCAGCACAGAGCACTGTGGTCAGTCAGAAAGGAAATTCAAAAAGAAAAAACTTCCTGTGGAGCATATAGCAGCTGATAAGTACTGGAAAGATTAAGATATTTAATAAAAGTAATTTACAAATCTGTTCAACTTTCTGGCACCGGTTAGTGGCGTACCCCTTTAAGGACTAGCAACCAGAATGAAATCTGTAAGATTTTAGAATTTTTTTTTAAATAAAAATGTTAAAAAAAACTCAAATTAAAAATAGAAATCACCTAAAATATCTAAAATATGCTTAACATAAAAAAAAAGCCTTAAACAATAAGTAATTTTCTGATAATACATTCCCTTTAATATGGCAAATAGATTACTAGTGTTAAAACAGTGAACAAAACATCTTAAATGGATGATATATATTTAAAAGAAACTAACACCCTGTGTATACAATAGTAGCCAAAGCTTGAAAGTGTAATATTTCTATTGTTTACATTTCTTTTAATTGTTGAACATAGTGGACACCTTCAGTATAAACTGAATAATAGTTTAGAGAACTGTGGACACTTTCAGTATAAACCGAATAATAGTTTAGAGAACTGTGGACACTTTCAGTATAAACTGAATAATAGTTTAGAGAAGTTTATAAAATAATTTGTAATAAAATGATTTTAAATATTGAGCAGTATAGTGGAAATGTTCACACATTTTTCTTACACAACTGTGTGTAAACATAGCAGTTGAAGTGCCAAGCCAGCCTTGAGTTGAATATCCAAGTCACTGAAGAGGGAATAATTGTTATGGAATAATTGTTCTACAACCCATTGAAGAACGGAAGCTGTTGGGCAAGCAACCAGTCTGTCTCAAATATCTCAGCTGTTCAGAAAGCAGCAGTCGGTGCTCTTCCTTTTGTAACTGGAAACACTAATTTCCACCAATATAGCAGCTTACATCATTTTTTTTGCCACTTAATAGTCGGCTTCATATATGCACTTTTTCACTTCCCTCATTTCTTGGTCAATGTGAATATTGTAACAAAGCACAATGTTTCCTTACTGCATTTACTTCAATGTCAGTTATGGCCTAGGGAAAAATGGCTAGAAAATGTGTTAGGACATCGATGTACAGATAGGTACAAAGAAAAATATATGTGCAGTCATTACTAAAACCTGACACATGATTTATTGTTTCCAAGAACTGCACGAGAAGACCAGGGAACATTCTTTGTGTATAAGTAACAGGTTCTTCCCAGTTATTTTAGTTAAGCTATAGAATACCTTTCCCCAGTGGTTTTTACCAAGTGCATTTGGTCTATGTGTAGGTCCAAATTCTCGCATAGAATGTAACTCAAACCTACCTTATTTCTTTTCACACCAAATCTTCCAGTAAGTTTAATCCACTCAGACAACCATGGTTTCGGGCTGGTCTATTTTATTTCCATGACTTTGTCCACCTTCTTACTAGAAAATACCATACTTTTGACACTTTACGGGAAAAATCTTTGCTTTACTTGCCCTCTTTTTGCACATCCGATATCTATTCCAGTCCCAGTTTCGGCTCCCTCACCTGCCCCAAACTTACACCATTTAAAACATATCGGGCTTTGGGGGGGGGGGGGGGGGGGGTAAGTTATCCTCCTAAGGTCTAATATCAGTGTAATCCCGCTTTGGCATGTTAGGAGGAAGTGTGACCAAAAAGCAGCTAAATCGTCTTTATCCACCCAGTACAAGGGGACTCAATATAATAGTATTAATTCTCTGGTATCCTTCATCAGTATAATCCTACTTTCCTGAACACCTGCTGAAGGAGTGGGAAATCCCATAACACCCTTTTGCACATGTTTTGGGACTGTCCCTAGGAATGTAGCAGTCAGCCATTAAAGGGGTACTCCGGTGGAAAATAAAATTTTTGAAATCAACAGATTTGTAAATGACTTCTAGTTACAAATTTTAACCCTTCCAGTACTTATCAGCTGCTGCATACTACAGAGGAAGTTCTTTTCTTTTTGAATTTGTTTTCTGCCTGACCACAGTGCTTTCTGCTGCCACCTCTGTCCATGTCAGGAATTGCCCAAAGTAGGATAATTTCAGACATGGCTAGAGGTGTCAGCAGAGAGCACGGTGGTCAGACAGAAAAAAGGAATTTAAAAAGAAAATAACTTCCGGTGGAGCACACAGCAGCTAAGTACTGGAAGGATAAGGAAAAAAAGAAATTGTTTTCCACCAGAGTACCCCTTTAAATATATTTTAGAGTTTGCTGTTCCCTTGACTCCTCTA
The DNA here is from genome assembly GCF_029499605.1 of Hyla sarda. Lineage (NCBI taxonomy): Eukaryota > Metazoa > Chordata > Amphibia > Anura > Hylidae > Hyla > Hyla sarda. The sequence continues at coordinate 291,806,637 of NC_079193.1, forward strand.
CACTTTCTTTATTGTCCCATTTACCACTGTGATACTTCTATACATACTAGCTGTATCCAAATGTCTTATCCCTCTCAACTGGAACCAGTCCACGCCCCCCTTCCTCCATTGGTCTTCTCAGTAGAATTAGAAATGTGAGAAAAATGGGATATCCAACAGCGAGCTTGAACAAAACCTATTACCTGCTCTTCTTGGTATAACTACCTTGGCTAGTGTATTGGGACACTTCTCTGTCCTCTTTCCTTATTGACTACCTTTTTTTTTAATCTTGGTTCTCTGTGCTCTCTACTTTGCTTCTTTTGATTTACAATCCACTTTACTTTGTTTAGAGGTTAACCTTCCTGTAGCTTGTAGTCAGTCTCTGGCCTTCCATATGGTCTAAACAACAATGAAGACGTGGTCTCAAATGGCAGGAGGTGCTCAACCCCAAATGCAGTTGCGCATATATACTGGGGGAGCAGATCCTGCCCTTGTGGTCTGGTGCTAAGGGTGATCCCCAGCATAAAATGCATACAATGGAGGATGCCTGCAACAGACTACAAGTGCCACAATGGCATCCTACACCAGATAAACAGTGTGGATGTGTAACAATTAGAAGAATACAATTCCTGTATTGTATTATTCTAATTGTTACACATCCACACCGTTTATTTGGTGTAGGATGCCATTGTGGCACTTGTAGTCTGTTGCAGGCATCCTCCATTGTATGCATTTTATGCTGGGGATCGCCCTTAGCAACAGACCACAAGGGCAGGATCTGCTCCCCCAGTATATATGCACAACTGTATTTGGGGTTGAACACCTCCTGCCATTTGAGACCACGTCTTTGTTGTTGTTTAAATCCTATACTTGGAGGTGTATAAACTCCACATTTAATGCGCCTTCATCACTATTAAGGCAGCATTAAGGTTCACCTGTGAGGCCGGCACACATATCAGCCAACATAGGTGGGGCTTGTAGTCTGCCTCCCTCCTCCCATTGTATGTGTGTGCTTGTAGCCACACTGGAGGGTACTTGGGAGGAGGCTGCAAGTCGGCCTAATGCTGCTGTAATTGCCCACTGGCCCCTGGTTTTTGCTTATCACGCACAGGTAGGTTAGCGTTAGGTCCCGTGCCACTTGAGAAACCTTGGCGCTGGTGTGCGGGCTCTGGTATGTCCGTCATCTAAGGATATACTGGTGAATGTCTCAATTTTAACATCAGTATTGAGGGATAGCCAATGTCATTGTATACATCTTCCATATGGTCACCTTGATTGTATTTAGGTTTGGCGGTGCTTTTTTTCTTTTTTACTGAACCTCCAGCTGTGCTCCTATGAATCCCCCTTTAAATTTATTCACATCTACACGGTTTATGCTGTACTATTAATTTTTTATCCTGATCAATCGTCTATGCTATTCTGTTCTGATAATTTATTGTAGTTTCCTTATCTGCTCTGCATTATGTATTCTAAAATTTGAAATTTTGCACAGGATATCTGGTCTGTGGATATGGGAATACTCTTCATGAAGATGTGGTCTCTTGGGGAGGTTTCACTGTACATAAATATGCATGACAATTTTTTTTTCTTCTTTATCTGGACTGCAATATTGTTACATATCAGCTAAACTATTTTCCATTTAAACTCTACATTTTTGGTAAAACCCAAAAGGTGTATTTCAACAAGAAGAATTTATCATCTATCCACCGACAGGTTATAAATGCCAGACTTTTCCACCCCTCTCCCACATGACTATAATTAGTTTATCAATAAGAAGAGAAAAGGTAACCATTCCTTGAAATGGTCCTTGTGTATATATAGTGTATGGGGGCTTGTTGTTTGCAATGAATCAAATATTACTTGTATATACAGTATTGATGTTATATCCAATTAGTAGAAAAAAAGAAATCAAATTACATAATTAAAATATACACATTTATTTAGTATATGATTATAAACTTGAGCTGTCTGCAGGGCCCTTGCAGAAGCTCACTGTATTTAAACGTAAAAATATTTTATTAAAACCAAAATATAATAAACGTATAAAACAGAATATAGTACTGCTGTTAAAATTTATCAATATATTAATACTTATATGCTAATGCTGCAGAAAGATATTTGTTACCTACCCTTAACCTATATATCAGCTTGCTATTTGGGTATAACTAAGATGAGGACCTTGGGATGAGGCCAGAAGTAGTAAAATAAGAAGAGGCTGAAAGTTGGAAGACAAAATATTTTAAGAGATATAGACTGTGCAGAAGGACAGAGAAATCCGTAATTTTCCGGTAGAAGAGTGAGAGGGCAACATAAGTGAACTATGGCCAAGAAAGAAATGAATGCTCAAATATGCTAATATATAAAGACGCAATACTCAAATAACCAATCAAAATATAACATGATGATTTTGACATGATCTCTAACCTCCCTTTTTGTCAAATGTAAACACCAATGTACTTCCATGTAATAAACAGAACTCTCAGAACTCTTTGGGACAGCTCCTGAGCTTCCTGCTGAGAAAGTTTTATACCAACTTTTTGTCTGTTGTATATTTCTTGTGTCGACACTCAGCAGTATACAGCGGCAATCACACACATTTTGAGGCCTAAACTGCAGCCAACCTTGACACTGCCACTTAAGTATAAAAATAAACTAAATAGAGAAACCTTTTTCATAGACAAACTGTCACAAACATCAAACCCCACAACAAGGAGCCAAACTCATTTTACCTTTCGCCAAGTAAAAAAAAAAAAAAAGATCAATAAACATTGACACTTACTGCAAACAGATAAAATATTAGGACCAACACTACCATCACAAGCCTCCATTGTTTATACAAGAGCACCAAATCTAGGCCTCAAAATTGCTCCCACAACAAAAACCACAAAAACCATACGTCAACATAACCACCAATCAACGTTATCAGATGCAAAGGTTTTTTTTTCTTTTAGATGCATAAAATGCAATAACTGTAAGATCACCACCTTCCCAACAAAACAGAAACAGTGACCTCAAACTCAAACAATACAGTTTACACCAAAGAACTTTCAACCTGCAATCGCAAAAAGTATTATCTACATTATTCAATGTCCCTGTAAGAAACAGTACATTGGTCGGACATCAAGAACCCTGAAAAAAACATATCACAGAGCACTTTTACAACATCAAAATGGGGTTTGAAAAACTTACTGTCTGCACATTCCAAGGAATGCCATAACGGCCATATCAGAGGGACCAGCTATGCAGCCCTCCAGTCTATTCCCCCAGACTGGAGGAGGAGGAAATTTTATTAAAAAAATGTCTAGGTCAGAAGCTAAGATGATCTATCAAATGGACACATTAAAGGGGTACTCCACTGCCCTGTGTCGGAAGCTCCGCTCCCGAGCGTCCGGAAGTTTATTGTTCCGGACGCTGTGTGCGAGCTTCCGTGTTCAGGGCTGCCCCTCGTGACGTCACATCCGCCCCCTCAACGAAAGCCTATGGGAAGGGGGGGCGTGACGGCCATCGCGCCCCCTTCACATAGACTTTCGCTGAGGGGGCGGGTGTGACGTCACGAAGAGGGCGGGTGTGATGTCACGAGGGGCGGCCCTGAACACGGAAGCCCGCACACAGCGTTCGGAACAATAAACTTCCGGACACTGGGGAGCGGAGCTTCCGACACAGGGCAGCGGAGTACCCCTTTAATCCCGAAAGGGCTATACACAGAGTTAGAATTTTTTTTTTTTTTTTTTTTATAGTTGGAGTCTGACCCCTGCTGCAAGAGGAATCATGAGCCAGAATGCCTACCCAGTGCCATGACTCCTCCTGCACAAGAGTCTACCCTTCCCTATATTAATTTTCCTCTACATTATATACACTGTACAATATATTCTTTCATATACAGTGGTCCCTCAACATACGATGGTAATCCGTTCCAAATGGACCATCGTTTGTTGAAACCATCGCATGTTGAGGGATCGGTGCAATGTAAAGTATAGGACAGTGGTCTACAACCTGTGGACCTCCAGCCATTGGCTGTCCGGGCATGCTGGGTGTTGTAGTTTTGCAACATCTGGAGGTCTGCAGGTTGTAGACCACTGTTAGAGGAAGTTGTACTCACCTGTCCCCGCCGCTCCGGACCCGTCACCGCTAGTCACTGCTGCCCGGGATGTCGTCGTCCATCGCTGTTGCCGCATTCCCGACGCTCCGGCAAGTTCTCTGCTTCCCCGGCATCCGCACTCTCAGTCGCCGCCATCACATCGCTACACACGCCGCTCCTATTGGATGACGGGACAGCGTGCACAGCGATGATGGAGAGAGCCGACGATGCCGAAGAGGACGCGCCGGAGCCCCGAGGACAGGTAAGTGATAGTCAGCGGACCACACGGGGCACCGTAAACGGCTATCCGGTGGCAGCTGAAGCAGTCAGCACTGCCGGATAGCCGTTTATGCAATGGCCCCGACATACGATAATTTCAACATATGATGGCCTCTCAGAGGCAGCATCAACATACAATGCTTTTGTATGTCGGGGCCATTGCATAAACGGCTATCCGGCAGTGCTGACTGCTTCAGCTGCCACCGGGCCATCGTAGGTCGAAGGGTCGCTGTACCTATACCCTCTAAAAGATAAGTCTTACTCCATTAAATATATATTTATACTTGATTATACATTATAATGCTATACTTCATGTAATATGTTGTCCATCATTGAATATATGTATCTGTATACACACTTCTAGATCCCCACCTAAGCTATCTCCTTATAATAAAATTTTCCCATTTATTCATTTTCCATTGCAATTTAATTTTTTTTATATTTTTCTCTTAATTCTTTTTTTTATTTTATTAAAACATTTAATTATTATTTCCCCCCTCTATACACACACACACACACCTATTACGCCACCATAATTTATGTTTTTAATGTAATTATGTATTTTTCACCTTGTGCGTCTTTATTGTTGAAATACAGCTTCATATATTATTTAAATATATCGTAGTCCAATTCCTAACCTTATCACCATTCCATGCCATATCTAACCAATACCAACCCCCCTTTAAATCCATTCCAGGTTTTATTTCCAATCTGTGAACCATTATTCAATCAGACCTGAAGTATCCTTATAAAAAGCCACCACATCTCCATTTTAAATATGCACAGTTATTGAAAAAGGAGCATAGCACGCTCCGCAATGAGTCTAGCCTACTAGCAATACAGCACTGCCACTTCAAGATCTTTTAAGTTTATCCCCATCCGACATAAAGACAAGACTTTAGCACCCGGCGCACTAAACCCACGTGGAAGACGCCGCCTGCTGCATCTACAAGACTTCTCAGACTCCAGACATCACACAGCGATCTCTCCCTCCCCAGGCTAACCAGCGACAGTGGATCGCCAACCAAGACAGACGATACCACTATCCGGCTGGAACCATAGGCGGGTAAGTGTGAGAACGCCTCGGGACCGAACATCGGGATCGGTAAGCAGTGCACAGAACGCCCAGATTTCCTCCAATAGGTTTCCTGCATAGGTTTACCACTGTACCACCAACGGATAGACAAAATCAAATAGGACATACCACCTACATTACGGTGAATAGCACCTATCACCTTTTTTCCACTACAGGATTCTACTACACCACCAACGGACGCACAGCATCTATTTGTAACATCATGTTGCTTTCCTACGATCAGAAAACAAGATTTTCTACTTATCTTTCAGGAACTAGAACTATCATACCTTTGCAATATCCCCTTAGATAAGCTTTGACCAGGACTCATTTTTATACTTAAGTGGCAGTACTATATTCTGTTTTATACATTATAATTTTCATTTTTTATATGAAATATTTTTATTTACGTTTAAATACAGTGAGCTCCTGCGAGGGCCCTGCAGACAGCTCGAGTTTATAATCATATACTAATTTAATGATGTAATTTGATTTCTATTTTTTCTACTTATTGGATACAACATCAATACTGTATAAACAAGTAATATATCTGATCCATTGCACACAACAAGCTCCCATACGCTATATATAATTGCAAGAAAAAAAGTATGTGAACCCTTTGGAATTACCATATTTATCGGCGTATAACACGCACTTTTTAGGCTAAAATTTTTAGCCTAAAGTCTATGTGCGTGTTATACGCCGATACACCCCCAGGAAAGGCAGGGGGAGAGAGGCCGTCGCTGCCCGCTTCTCTCCCCCTGCCTTTCCTGGGGTCTAGAGCCCTGCTGCCGGCCCTTCTCACCCCCTGGCTACCGACAGCCAGGGGGAGAGAAGGGGCAGCGGCACCCATTGCCGGCGCCGCTGCCCCGTTGCCTCCCCCCATCCCCGGTGGCATAATTACCTGTTGCCGGGGTCGGGTCCGCGCTGCTGCAAACCTCCGGCATGCGTCCCCTGCGTCGTTGCTATGCACAGCGCGGCGACATCATACGCCGCGCCGTGCAGCGCATAGCAACGACGCAGGGGACGCACGCCGGAGGCCTGCAGCAGCGCGGACCCGACCCCGGCAACAGGTAATTATGCCACCGGAGATGGGGGGTGGCAACGGGGCAGCGGCGCCGGCAATGGGTGCCGCTGCCCCTTCTCTACACCTGGCTGTCGGCGCCGCTTCTCTCCCCCTGGCTGCAGGCACCGATAGTCAGGGGGACAGAACGGGCAGCGGCGCCGATAGCCAGGGGGGTGAGAAGGGCTGGCAGCAGGGCTCTAGACCCCAGGAAAGCAGGGGGAGAGAAGCGGGCAGCGACGGCCTCTCTCCCCCTGCCTTTCCTGGGGGTGTATCGGGGTATACACGCGCACCCTCATTTTACCATGGATATTTGGGTAAAAAAACTTTTTTTTACCAAATATCCTTGGTAAAATGAGGGTGCGTGTTATAGGCCAGTGCGTGGTATACCCCGATAAATACGGTATATGGATTTCTGCAGAAATTGGTCATAAAATGTGATCTGAGCTTCATCTATGTCACAACAATAGACAATCACAGTCTGATTATCTAATAAACACACAAAGAATTAACTCTTACCATGTATTTATTGAACACACCATGTAAACATTCACAGTGCAGGTGGAAAAAGTATGTGAACCCCTAAAGCTGGAAAGGGTTATAAAAGTATCTCAAAAAGCCTTGCTATTCATCAGTCCACGGTAAAACAAATTGGGCCTCATTTACTAAGAGTGTAGGGGTTTTACTAGTGAGAAATGTAGTTTCAGACATGCAGAATTCCTCTCTATTTACTATGGGGAAAAGTCGGGAAAATTTTCCAACCAGCTTTTTCTAGGTGGAAATTTCCAGCCATTTATCCACAGGATTTTCTGTGAATTCAATAGTAAATAGGTCGGCTTTTCACTGTGCAATATCAAGTTTGTCGGATTTTCCTGGCACACACTGGCGCAGAGACACTGCACCAAAAAAAAAAAAAAAAAAAACTGCTCGGTTTTAGCTTCGTAAATGAGGCCCATTGTCTATAAATGGAGAAAGTTCAGCACTGCTGCTACTCTCCCTAGGAGTGGCCATTCTGTAAAGAGGACTGCAAGAGCACAGCGCAGACTGCTCAATGAGGTGAAGAATCCTAGAGAGTCTGCTAAAGACTTACAAAAGTCTAACTACACAAGAATGGATTTCATGGGAGGATACCACAGAGAAAGCCACTGCTGTCCACAAAAAAAAAAAAAAAAAAAAAAAACATTGCTGCACATTTACAGTTTGCACAAGAGCACCTGGATGTTCCACAGCAGTACTGGCAAAATATTCTGTGGACAGATGAAACCAAAGTTGAGTTGTTTGGAAGAAACACACAACACTAAGTGTGGAGAAAAAGAGGCACAGCACACCAACATCAAAACTTCATCCTAACTGTGAAGTATGGTGGTGGGGGGCATCATGGTTTGGGGCTGCTTTGCTGCGTCAGGGCCTGGACAGATTGCTATCAAAGGAAAAATTAATTCCCAAGTTTATAAAGACATTTTGCCGGAGAACTCAAGGCCATCTGTCCACCAGCTGAAGCTGAACCGAAGATGGGTGTTGCAACAGGACAACAACCCAAAGCATAGAAGTAAATCAATAACATGGCTTAAACAGAAGAAAATACACCTTCTGGATTGGTTGAGTCAGAGTCCTGACCCCAATCCGATAGAGATGCTGTGGCATGACCTCAAGAAAGCGATCCACATCAGACATCCCAAGAATAACTAAACTGAACTGAAACTGTTCGGGAGTAATTCTTGACCATTCCTCTTTACAGACCATTGTGCACGTTTGATCGGTACCTACAGGAAACATTTGGTTAAAGTTATTGCTGCCAAAGGAGGTTCAACCAGTTCAAAAATCCAAGGGTTCACATACTTTTTCCACCTGCACTGTGAATATTTACATGGTGTGTTCAATAAAAACATGGCAACATTTAATTCTTTGTGCTTTATTAATTTAACCCCTTCAGGACGGAGCCCATTTTGGCCTTAAGGACCGGAGCGTTTTTTGCACATCTGACCACTGTCACTTTAAACATTAATAACTCTGGAATGCTTTTAGTTATCATTCTGATTCCGAGATTGTTTTTTCGTGACATATTCTACTTTAACATAGTGGTAAATTTTTGTCGATACTTGCATCCTGTCTTGGTGAAAAATCCGTAAATTTGATGAAAAATTTGAAAATTTTGCATTTTTTCTAACTTTGAAGCTCTCTGCTTGTAAGGAAAATGGATATTACAAATACATTTTTTTTTTGGTTCACATATACAATATGTCTACTTTATGTTTGCATCATAAAATTGATTAGTTTTTACTTTTGGAAGACACCGGAGGGCTTCAACGGTCAGCAGCAATTTTCCGATTTTTCACAAAATTTTCAAACTCTGTATTTTTCAGGGACCAGTTCAGGTTTGAAGTGGATTTGAAGGGTCTTCATATTAGAAATACCACATAAATGACCCCATTATAAAAACTACACCCCCAAAGTATTCAAAATGACATTCAGTCAGCGTTTTAACCCTTTAGGTGTTTCACACGAATAGCAGCAAAGTGAAGGAGAAAATTCACAATCTTCATTTTTTACACTCACATGTTCTTGTAGACCCAATTTTTGAAGTTTTACAAGGGGTAAAAGGACAAAATTTTTACTTGTATTTGTAGCCCAATTTCTCTCGAGTAAGGACATACCTCATATGTCTATGTAAAGTGTTCGGCGGGCGCAGTAGAGGGCTCAGAAGGGAAGGAGCGACAAGGGGATTTTGGAGAGTACGTTTTTCTGAAATGGTTTTTGGGGGGCATGTTACCTTTAGGAAGCCCTTATGGTGCCAGAACAGCAAAAAAAAAACACATAGCATACCATTTTGGAAACTAGACCCCTCGGGGAATGTAACATGGGATAAAGTGAACCTTAATACCCCACAGGTGTTTCACGACTTTTGCAAATGTAAAAAAAAAATTAAAATTTTACCTAAAATGCTTGTTTTCCCAAAAATTTTTTATTTTTAAAAAGGGTAATAGCAGAAAATACCCCTAAAAATTTGAAACCCAATTTCTCCAGATTCAGAAAACACCCCATATGGGGGTGAAAAAGTGCTCTGCTGGCGCACTACAGGTCTCGGAAGAGAAGGAGTCACATTTGGCTTTTTGAACGCATATTTTTCTCTGGGGGCATGCCGCATTTAGGAAGCCCCTATGGTGCCAGGACAGCAAAAAAAAAACCCACATGGCATACCATTTTGGAAACTAGACCCCTCGGGGAACATAACAAGGGGTTAAGTGAACCTTTATACCCCACAGGTGTTTTACGACTTTTGCATATGTAAAAAAAATATTTTTTTTTTACCTAAAATGCTTGTTTTCCCAAAAATTTTACATTTTTAAAAAGGGTAAAAGCAGAAAATACCCCCCAAAATTTGTAACACAATTTCTCCCGAGTACGGCGATACCCCATATGTGACCCTAAACTGTTGCCTTGAAATACGACAGGGCTCCAAAGTGAGAGCGCCATGCGCATTTGAGGCCTAAATTAGGGATTGCATAGGGGTGGACATAGGGGTATTCTACGCCAGTGATTCCCAAACAGGGTGCCTCCAGCTGTTGCAAAACTCCCAGCATGCCTGGACAGTCAACGGCTGTCCGACAATACTGGGAGTTGTTTTGCAACAGCTGGAGGCTCCGTTCTGGAAACAGTGGCGTACCAGACGTTTTTCATTTTTATTGGGGAGGGGGGCTGTGTAGGGGTATGGGTATATGTAGTGTTTTTAACTTTTTTTTTTTTTTGTGTTAGTGTAGTGTAGTGTTTTTAGTATACAGTCACACGGGCGGGGGTTCACAGTAGTTTCTCGCTGGCAATTTGAGCTGCAGCAGCTCAAATTTGCAGCCAGATACTTACTGTAATCCTCCGCCCATGTGAGTGTACCCTGTACGTTCACATAGGGGGGGACATCCAGCTGTTGCATAACTACAACTCCCAGCATGCCCGTTGGCTGTCGGTGACTGCTGAGAGTTGCAGTTTTGCAACAACTGTAGGCACACTGGTTATGTATCACTGAGTTTGTGATCTAACTCAGTGTTTCACAACCAGTGTGCCTCCAGCTGTTGCAAAACTACAACTCCCAGCATGTACGGTGCATGGTGTACGGTGACTGCTGAGAGTTGTAGTTTGCAACAGCTGGAGGCACACCGGTCGTGAAACACTGAGTTAGGTAAAAAAAATAAAACTCTGAGTTTCACAACCAGTGTGCCTTCAGCTGTTGCAAAACTACAACTCTCAGCAGTCACCGACAGCCAACGGGCATGCTGGGAGTTGTAGTTATGCAACCAGCAGATGCACCACTACAACTCCCAGCATGCACTTTAGCTGTTTGTGCAAGCTGGGAGTTGTAGTTATACAACAGCTGAAGGTACACTTTTCCATAGAAAGAATTTGCCTCCAGCTGTTGCAAAACCATAAGTCCCAGCATGCCCATAAGCGAATGCTGGGAGTTGTGGTGGTCTGCCTCCTGCTGTTGCATAACTACAGCTCCCAGCATGCCCTTTTTGCATGCTGGGAGCTGTTGCTAAGCAACAGCAGGAGGCTGTCACTCACCTCCAACGATCCAGACGCTGCAGGTCAGTCCCGCCGCCGCAGCTGCTCCTGGGGCCCCGATCCCAACAGGGGCGCCGGGGATCGGGGTCCCCAGCACCCGGGGTGCACGTCCCGCACCCGCTCACGTCCTCCAGAAGAGGGGCGGAGCGGGTGCGGGAGTGACACCCGCAGCAGGCGCCCTGATTGGTCGGCCGGTAATCCGGCCGACGAATCAGGGCGATCGTGAGGTGGCACCAGTGCCACATTACCCCTGCAGGCTCTGGCTGTTCGGGGCCGTCAGAGACGGCCCCGAACAGCCAGTAATTCCTGGTCATCGGGTCACTGGAGACCCGATTGACCCGGAATCGCCGCAGATCGCTGGAGTGAATTGTCCAGCGATCTGCGGCGATCGCCGACATGGGGGGGCATAATGACCCCCCTGGGCAATATGCCGGGATGCCTGCTGAACGATTTCAGCAGGCATCCGGCCCCGGCTCCCCTCCGGCTAGCGGTGGGGGCCGGAATTCCCACGGGCGTATGGATACGCCCTCGGTCCTTAAGGACTCGGGATGCAGGGCGTATCCATACGCCCTATGTCCTGAAGAGGTTAAGCAGACTGTGATTGTCTATTGTTGTGACTTAGATGAAGATCAGATATTTTATGACCAATTTGTGCAGAAATCCATATAATTCCAAAGGGTTCACATACTTTGGATCTTACTAGAGAACGGTTAACTTTTCTCTTCTTGTTTTACTGTGAGGTTGTATAGAGTACACAACCTAATTACCAGTTCTCGTTCGATCCCTTCCTCCTATTGTAGAGCTACCTTACTTTTTTCTATAATTAGTTTACAGTCAAACATGCACCCTGCTAATCTATTCAAAGTCGATGGCACTGACTTAGCTATGTGCTCAACTATTTCTGTCAGTGCCAGAGACTTTGAATTGAGTGTTTGGTTAAGCATGTGTCCTTCGGCTCCATTTAAAATCCTCCAACCTTGCAGCTGGGTAAGGGAGAACAGAGGTGACCAGTGGGGTCCTAGCAGTTAGATGCCCCCCTTAGCATATATGAACGATACAGTGAAGTGCTGATTAAATGGGTTATCCAGGGATAGAAACAGAGCTAATTTCTTCCAAAAACAGCACCATACCTGTCCTGAGGTTGTATGTGATATTACAACTTGGCTCCTTTCATCTAAACAGAACAAAGTTGTAATACCACACACAACCTGAGGACAGGCATGGTGCTTTTTTTGGAAGAAATTAGCTCTGTGTTTTTATCCCTGGATAACCCCTTTAAAGGGGTACTCCGCCCCTAGACATCTTATCCCCTATCCTAAGGATAGGGGATAAGATGTCAGATCGCAGTGGTCCCGCTGCTGGGGACCCCCGGGATCTTGACTGCGGCACCCCGCTATCATTACTGCACAGAGCAGACACGTTCCATGCGTAATGACCAGCGATACAGGGGCCGGAGCATCGTGATGTCACGGCCCGCCCCCTTAATGCAAGTCTATGGGAGGGGGTGTGATAGCCACCACGCCCCCTCCCATAGACTTGTATTGAGGGGCGGGCCATTATGTCACGAGGGGGGTGGAGCCGTGACGTAACGATGCTCCGGCCCCTGTATTGCCCGTCATTATGCACGGAGCGAGTCTGCTCTGTGCAGTAATTATAGCGGGGTGCCGCAGCAGAGATCCTGGGGGGTCCCCAGCAGCTGAACCCCAGCGATTTGACATCTTATCCCCTATCCTTTGGATAGCAGATAAAATGTCTAGGGGAGGAGTACCCCTTTAATGCTTCCAGTCGGAATAATCCTTAAAACCATGTGTGTATATGATAGCGCAGGATGTCATTTTATCTGAAAATTCACATTATTTGGTGCCTCTTTTGGGCTTCCCCTACCCTTAACAGTATAACATGCAGTGGTATTCTTGCAGGAAAAAAAAGACAAACATTAGCAAAAAGGGTGTGCAGTAAAATGATGCTTCTTTATTAAAGCTGAATTCTAACAGTACAGAGAAAACACACCAATGCATTTCAGGTTTTAGCAACCCATTATTGTATGATACCATGACTAATGGTCATCAAGACCCAAAACGTGTTGATGTATTTGCTCTGTACTATTTTAATTCATATTTACAGAGAACCTCTCATCAGTATCACCTGCACACACGTTACAGGCTTGTTATGTGGTTAACACTGATGAAAATTATACTTACCGGTCCCAAGCTTTGTGTCTCCGTTCCGCTGCAATCTCTGTTCTTAGTTATATGGAGGTGACCTGCCTGGTGCATGAGGGGCATTCCTAAGCCCCTCTGTGCATGGTGACATCTGGCCGGAAATCCACAGAGTAACTCTTCCTTTTCTGGGCACCGCCTCTGTGGATCGCCATACAGACGTCCCCTGTGCACCAAGCAGGTCATTTCGGATTGGGATTGCGGTGGAACAGAGCGGTGACTGGCAAGTATCATTTTCATCAGTGTCACGCGCACTACAAGCCTATAACAACAGGTAAGTGCAGGTAATGCAGATAAAAGATTCTCTTAAAGAAACCTTGTTTTACTGCCTACTCTGCTGCTGGGCATTTCTTCTTTTGTAGCCTGACTGGACAGCAGCCGGAGGCGCCCCTGGTGAGCCATGTTTAGGTGCGGCAGGTGCAGATCTGAGCTCTTGATGTTCTCTCGTGTAATTAAAGGCAAAAGGATCTTTTGATGACCGCTTGGATTTGTTGGTAATAACTTGGATCTGTCAACTGGCCAATCCATCTCACCATTATGAATGGAAGCCATGTTGCTAGTCTGATCCTAACTTTAGGACAACCACCAAAGACACCACAAAACACATGAATTAAAACAGTCGGGCACGTGTATATTTGTTATCTAAACCATTCTGCAATTTTATTGATTTTGTGGAGTTCACATATTTTGTACAGCAAACACTGTAGGCCTTGAGAAGCTGCAGCTCTATTGTTTAAAATAGCAGCAAGGTATCTTTTAGTATCAGAGAATCTGGACAATAAATAGTCTGTCTCTTTGGATGTAAATGCTCAACATGACAACCTGCTGCAGCTTCATATTGTGATTGCTATTTTACAGAGCTTATACACAAAAATATATATGCAATCTTTTTGTCTATATTTATACAAATACAACAGTAGTTTGTGAATACATTGTAAGTACATTTACATGATAAGCAACACAAATTCCCATATCTCTTTATAATTTTTTTTATGCAAGATACAATAAAATTTAGTCTGGAATGCAATTTCTTCCACTTTGACTTTAAAAACGTTTTATTGTATAAACTAAAAAAAATTTTTTTAGCACTTGTAAATCCAAACGTGTTTTTTTTCCCCCACTGATAGAAGATATAATTTTGTCAAAAAGTCAGAAGAGATTTATCCGTCCCAAAAAGTTTTCAATAGTAATACAAAAATGTAAATGGCAGTTCCTAATACACAGTGTGATCTTCACTCTCCACTATATATTACGTCCATTTCATTCATTGTATATTTACTTAAGTGAACAAAAATCTGGCACGTTTTGGAGGAAAAAGAAATATATATATATATATGAATCGGCACGTTCATTGCCTTTTTAGTTTTTTTACTTTTTTCTTTTTTTTCTGTAAGTGCATATTAATATGCTGTGGTGTTTTACAAAGTTCAATAAAAGGGTAAACTAGATCACAGTATAAAAATATATCATACAACTATTGCTATAATAAAATAGTCCTTTTTCTATGGTAAAAATACATCTGTAAGTGACAGGAAGGTTGTAGCACCATTAAAGAACGGTTTCCCTAGTTACATTAGCAGCATGATGATCCAACAGAACAATATTGCAGGAGTGTTTTTGAGAAGAGACATTCATTCTGGTTAGATTGTACCACTGAAGCTTTTACTGAAAAGTGTTTACACATGATTAGTAACCGTAAAGTCACTTTCATGGCAAGAAAACATATCAAGACACATTGCCTTCCACCTAGGCAAGACAAAAATGGCAGCCTTTTAGGGCCACCATTTGTTAAACACTGTTTGCCCTTTGCCTTATGTTCATCAATAAAAAGGTCAATATGAAAGATGTACGTACCAATAGACAAACTATTTATTGTACTGGTGATTTCCAAACAAACATACACAGGACCTAATGCATTAATATATGCTGGTCCTTCTCTTTTAGGTCCTAGGGTAATGTGGAATCATTTAACTTCACTTTGGTGGAGAACATCTTTTCTTAAAAAAATAAAAGTTGGTACTACTTTTTGAGGTAAAATGGTGTCTCATTCCAAAATGACCAAAACGGTTTTCGATTACTTTATGACATGCATCTTCAGGATATACAGGTAACAACCTTTGTACAGAGAAGTCTGTTCTGCACAGGAAGTTATGAGCATTCTTTTTTTATTTCATTTATAATAATATTAATATAGCATGCTTAAAATAAGTGCATACATCGGTAGGGCTATAGGATAGTAGACAGAGGTTACCGAGTGTCAACTCACATGTGCAATAATCTAGGATTATATTCAAAGGGGACACTGAAATATGCGTACAAAATAGATTATGCTTTCAAGAGAGTGTCTGTTTTGGACATTCCCAGCCCTCTTTCAGGTTTCCTAGCAATGGGTCCATTGTGGAATTGCCTGATAAGAGCTATTATCACAGACAGAATAGCCTATAGGTCCCCATACAATTAAGTCAATAGTCAACAAAAACCACCTTGTCTTAAGTGTGAGCTTTCCTCCCAACTCTTCCCCAACAGATGATATCAGGAGAGAGAAGGACCAGGTAAATTGGATTTTAACTACCTAGGTCTTTTTTCTTCTCAGAGCTATGTGGCAGTGCCTTGGCAAATGTTCATGTGTATGGGGAGATCTGGTGATAGCTGTTGGCCGGTCAAACATTCTTAAATGTGTATGGCCACATTAACAGGTCTTCATTTTCCCTATACTGATGTCCATCGGTACCACCTTAAATTTTGTGTAAATTACAGCAGCCTGACTTTCCAATGACAATGTCACTGGAGGGTAACAAGGATTGGCCATGTTGAATTTTAACACATCAACCTTTCTTAGAGATAAGGGCTTACTGAGGCGCTTAACCCATTTTCAATGCAACCTTGGCTGACATGCATGTTTATGAGGAAGTTTGGGGAAATATTAGCTGGCTAAGCAAGCCTTTGATAGGTAATAGTTATGTGTTTAATAGTATTTGCCTAATGTTTTGGGTGGTGAGTGTACTTTGGGGAACAGTTTTTTTCTATAAATGGAATCTATATAATGCTAGCCATAAAGACATTGTAAAGGGGAAATACTGCTTGTGAGGGTCAGGGACACCTGATAATGTCAAATGAGGTTTTTCAATGAGTTAGAAAACCCCTCACAATGATTATCCCTAGCTTCTTAGAAAGGGAACCCCTTAAGGACTTAGCGCATTTTAACCTTAAGGACTCAACAAATTTTATTTTAAAGTTTTCATTTTTTCCTCCTCTCCTTCTAAAAATCATAACTCATATTTTCATCCACAGACAAGTATGAGGGCTTGTTTTTTGCGTGACCAGTTGTCCTTTGTAATGACATCACTCCTTTTACATACAATCTATGGTGCAACCAACAAAATACTATTTGTATACTATTTTGCAAATTTTGGAAGGTTTCATTTTCACGCTGTACAATTTACGATAGAAATGACATGTTTTCTTTATTCTGTGGGTCAATACGATTAAAATGATACACATGATTACATACTTTTCTATTATTGTACCACTTTAAAAAAAAATCGCTAACTTTTTAACCAAATTAGTACATTTAAAATCCCTCTATTTTACGGACCTATAACTTTCATTTTTCCGTATATGGGGTGGTATGAGGTCTCATATTTTGCGCTGTGATCAGTACTTTTTATTGATCCCACCTTTGCTAATATAAAACTACATTTTTCAATTTTTGTGGGGAATAAAATGCTTTTTTTTACGTTCACTCCATTCACCATATGGGATCATTAACATTATATTTTAATTGTACGGCTATTTATGCACGCGATACCAAATATGTTTATTAATTATTATTATTATTTATTTTTACACTTTCTGGGGGTAAAATGGGAAAAAAGGGACAAATTACATTTTTATCGGGGGAGAGTATTTTTTTCCTTTTATTTTTACACTTTAATAGTCCCCATAGGGGACTATCTATAGCAATCACTTGATTGCTAATACTGTTCAGTGCTATGCATAGGGCGTAGCACTGATCTGTGTTGTCGGTCATCTTCTGCTCTGGTCTGCTCGATCTCAGACCAGAGCAGAAGACCCCTGGAGATGGCGGAAGGCAGGTGAGGGGACCTCCGGCCACCATGCTGGATGATCGGATCCCCGTGGCAGTGCTGCCGGCGATCCGATCATCCATTTTAGTGACAGCGCTGCAGCAGATGCCGTGATCTGTATTGATCTGAGGGGTTAATGGCACACATGAGTGTATTTGCATATGTGTGCCATTAGCAGCCAGGACCTGCCGGTTATGTACAGGATGTAAATGTATGTACTGGTGCGTTAAGTACCACCGCACCAAGACCCATTTATATCCTGCGTCGTTAAGGGGTTAAGTGCCTGCAATGCCTCTAGGATGAGAAGATGATTTCACTCACTATTCTTGAGACATCTGTCCATATGTATGGCCTTTGTATCATTCCCTAGGTGCTTATTACATTACAGCAATAGTTTACTTTATTGGGCTTATATGATGTAACTTTACTGATAACAATTTGACTATGTAGCAAGATATATATATATATATCATTTACTGTTCAGGAAAGAGTTATGACATTTACTTACATGGCATGATGCCTACTGGTGTTCAAAGTGCCTAGCAATGTGGACGCCCACCTAATGAGCTGATTGCTAGTGGACACATGCTCAGTCGCTCTCCCCACAACTAGATCTCTGGATGTCACACAATCTCTACCTTCACTACTCTAGATCTCATGATGCCCATCTGCAGAGAAAGTAAGAAGGGACTATGTTGTCAGCTGCCAGAAGGGGAAGGAAACTGAATTTGCTCAGAGCAAACATCATACATTAGAGGCAGCACAAACAGGGATACATTAAAAGAAAAAGAAAAATGACAAAAGGTTTTATATGCTAGAAACACTGCAAATTAATGTATAACAAAATTTCTCGCTTTTTGGTATGAAAATGATTTGTTGATGACCTTTCCAAGTTTACACCGTGAGGTGGGCAAATATAAAATTTTACATGGGAAAAGCAGGCCCAGCTGGGATGTAATACAGCAGCAACTGGGCGACAACAGGCAAAGGTTACAATTTAAGAGTGCTATAGATCCAAAGTATTACAACATTCTGAAATCTTTTGTGCGTGCCTGTTTATATGGTATATTGACTAAAGAAGAAGGCAGCGTGTCATGAAATGTGTAATCCTTCTCAGTAACCACTGAAAGTAGCGATAACACTTGTGTGATTAGAATCCACTGTGAAATTCTGCAATACTCCACAAGTATCTCTGGCAGCAAAATATATTTTCTTTTTTCTTAAAATAACAAAAACAGATAGAGACATTGGTTTGTGCAATATAGCAAACTGATAAGCAAACACTGTTAATAAAGTTGTACCTGTTCAAAACTAGGGTTTATCATTTTGTACACAAAGCATTTTTACTAAAGTCCTACATGCTTTTCATCTAATGGAAAACAAACACATTAAGAAAGAGTCTATAATAAAAAGCATTACCTTAATTTTGTCATAAAAGGTTTCAATGTTTTTAGCTTTTTTTTAAATTTCCCAAAAAAGTGCTATATCTCAAAATATGTGTAACAGAGGTCAACCAAGCTTAATATTTTTTTCTGTTTTTTTTGTTTTTTTTTACAAAATATTGGCCTATGACACACATCAAGCTAACTAGTAAATGATCCTGAAATTAGGTCTTCTTAACATTCATATTCTCAATGCAAACAGGCCTGGCTCATGTATCAGTAAGCATATGTTGATGCCAAAAAATAAAAATAAAAAGTACTGGCTAAAATTAACAACTCATTGTAATCCACAAATTAGAGGTTGGATATTCAACAAACATACAGAATGTACCAAGCATAGAAGAAAATGTTAAACTTACAGTATGCCTCCATTGTTAGTCTGCTACCTGAACTTTGGATGTGGAGAGATAAAACAGCAAACGTGGGCAAGTTGGGTTATCAGATATAAAACCATGCTTTATGGGTGGCATACAAACACTTTGCCAAACCCACCAACTAATGTGTGGTTGCGTCTCTTGATATCCGAATTAAAGTTCAGGTGGCAAATTAACATTGGAGGGACACTTTAAACAGAATAATTCTGGAAACAAAACATCAAACCTCTTAGTAATGGACTCATCCAGTGCTCCTGTGTGTATAAGAGAATGCATGTCCAATACTAAAAAGTGGCCAATAGGTATTGGAAAATAGAAATAAGGATATAATGAACATAGTGGGGCTGTTTATTAAGGCATTAGTAAATTAACTGCTCATATGTTTTAAGTTTAGGGTAAGACAACTGTTACGTTATAGCCCATTTGAAGCCATGATGACCTATTGAGGTTCAACATATTGTCTTTTTTTCTGAATGGAATACAATTCTTTAAAAGAAAAAAATTCTTTGACTTAAAAAAATTGGCTATTTATTCCTTTAAGGGAGAGGGCACAAATTTTATATATATTTATTTCACATACAAATACATAAAATTCTAAATCCAAATAGTAACTGAAACATAGTACAGTGGTCCCTCAACATACGATGGTAATTCGTTCCAAACGAGCTATCGTTTGTCGAATCCATCGTATGTTGAGGGATTCGTGCAATGTAAAGTATAGGAAGCTGTACTCACCTGTCCCCGCCGCTCGCGATGGTGTCCCCGCCGCTCCCGATGGTGACCCCGGGCCTCCGCTGGGCTCTCCTGGTCTTCTCCGGTCCTCTGCTGTCTTCCGCAAGGCCTTACTGGGCCTGCGTAGCGACGTCATTACGCCGCTGCGTACGCCATTCCTATTGGATGATGTGCGCAGCAGCGTATTGATGTCATCGGAGAGGGCCGAGAAGACACCGGAAGACCAGCGCTGGACCTGGAGGGCACCCCGGAGCATCGTGGAGGGGTAAGTAATACTTACCGCACCACACGGGGAACATTAAGCTGCTATCCGGCAGCAGCTTAAGCATTTTGCGCTGCCGGATAGCACTTAATGCGATGGGCCCGACATAAAAAAGCATCGTCTTTCGATGATGACATCGACATGCGATGGCCTCTGAGAGGCTATCGTATGTCGATTTGATCATATGTCGGGGGGTCACTGTATACTATTACAATATAAATATATGGCACTTTTTTACCCCCAAAAATCCAATATAAGGCCATGATGCAGGATGTGGCAAAAATTTTATTTCGCCTACATAAACGGTGGCATAAAATAATCGGAAACTATGATATTCAGATGTTTTGGCTAGAAATAAATGGGAATGAGGAGAGACTGAAATTCGGAAATATTTGTTGCGATATAAACCATCTTGTGCATAAAAACACTAAAAATCTACACAAACAATTGTTAATTTCAAACACAACAAATACCAAGCACAAATTAATGTGTTGTACATAGACCTGAAAATACGAGCAATAGCTGATATAGCACGTATTATCAGAAGAAAAAAAAAAACTCCCGCAAAATGGTTCCTAACAAATATTTCAGATATTCCCTTCTATTTTTTATTTTGAGAAGAAAAAGAAGGCAACGTTGAACACGACATGCTCAATGAAAGCCATTAATTTGTTTCATAGAAACTATAGGATAAAGTTTTAAATCAAAGCTGTGTGTGCAATCCATAAGCACAGATTTGTTAGTTTTGTGTTTTTTGTTTTCACGTATTTAACTCTGAAACACAAAAAGCAGTTTGCATTTAAAAAAATACTATCCCTACTATATAATGCCTTTAAAAAGAAAATACTGTTAGACATATAATGAATATTTACA
Source organism: Hyla sarda (assembly GCF_029499605.1). NCBI lineage: Eukaryota > Metazoa > Chordata > Amphibia > Anura > Hylidae > Hyla > Hyla sarda. The sequence continues at coordinate 291,827,652 of NC_079193.1, forward strand.
AGTTACAGGAAGAACAAAATAGCTAAAAAGTCTTACTAAGAAAATAAAATGGAAACTTTTAAATTCCCATAATGTTTATATTTATGCCCTGCCACATTTCATCTGGTATGCATTATTTATAACTAATTTATTTTTATATATATTTATATATATTAACCATACTCTTCAGCTATAGACTCTGTTTTTCTTCCTAATGTCTAACAGATAGCAGAGCATGTTGATGGGGCAAGATATAACGGTTACCAAGCAAAAGTGGTGTAAGCAATATGCTTTTACGCAACTCAATAGAGTCCTGATGTGAAATCTTGGTAATAAAAAAAACAAAAAAAAAAACAAACAAACAAAAACCTAACCAAGTATATTTGCAAGTGCTGGCAGCGTTTATCTGATGAATGGCAGTACAGAACCATTCCAACAGATAGTCGCATAAAATAACATATATAGATATATAGGACACTGGCTTATTGAAGGCACATATGTAGTAGTCAAATACTACAGGTTGAGGCATTTCCATACAATCTTCTGGCAAGAAATGGTAATTATATAAAAATAAAAAAATAAAAAATGTTTAAATGCCAACCATGAGGGTAAAGAGGACTATTTTGTCAATGAATTCTCAATTCTGGTTCATGCAAAAGTGCAACCAACATTTTACAAACGATTGTATTGCATAATACTGAAGTTGCTTGCCAGTTGGATGCAGGCAGGTACACATAGGTTACACTTCATCACCTACATGTTGCCAATTGAATAAGAAATAGATTTCACTTATCACTGTAACGTATGTCAGGTTATCACACAAAACCATCAGAAATGAGTATTTCAGCCACAATTCTTCTTTAAGTGAAATTTGACTGCTATGAATTATTTCATAGGAAGCTGAGCCAAAAAGATCAATTTCTACAGGTAGAAACAAAAAAAAATTAAACAAGACAGCTGGCAGTATAAAATACAACCGCATATAGTAAGGCTTCTAATACCAAAGTAAACAATTAAGACACTTGTAAAAAGGTGAAAAGCTAACAATGTACTGGCTTAACAAGATTGCTAATGAATAGACTATGAGAGGTGTTTCGAAAGCCTTTTCATTGGCACTAAGATAAAAAAAAAAAAAAAAAAACAGCTATCTAAAGCAATCCATTGTATTCAATCCTACTGGAAAGCTTGATGAAATCGTGGCAATGTCGTGGTTGTATTTAGGTTGCTCGTAAAAGCAGATGATAGTGAGTGTAAAGAACCAAAACATATATTATTGCTAGGGTCTTGAGGATCCTGTGGTTGTGGGGGGAGTTGTGCCATCGATGAACTGGCCTCCTCTTGAGAGTAGCCCATTCCTAAACTCCCAATTGATACAGGTGTACTGTACGGAGGGCCATTGGCTGGTATGAAATTAAACAACTGGTTAAAGTCCAGTGAAGATGCATTGAGAGGTTCACTAATCGAAACAGAGCTTTTAGAGAGGGATACTCCATCAGAGCTGTCATCTAATGGACCTACTTGAGGATCCAAACCTAACTTAGATGAAGGAGACTGGGAGGAGGGTGCCATGCCACTTTGCAATTCCATAAGGTAACTTTCAATCTCCACTTTCAATGGTTGTTCCTTATCAGGCATTGAAACTGCATATGAGGTAGAATTGAGTGGGTATTTCAGCGACAGCTGGTGAGAAGGATGGACAGGATCCATATCTATTGGGCATGGCATGCCCAAAGACAATGGCGGAGCGACCATTTGGTGTGTTGCAGAACTCTGCATGGACTGAATTTGTGTGTTATAGAGGTTCAACTGCAAACTGTTTGTAAATGGCTTTGATGTCAGCTCATTGGAAGATAAGGACATCACGGGAAGCAGCTCATCTTTAATGGGAACGCTGCAGGTGAAATGATCTAACAGATCCATAGGTTCCGTTTTCACTTTCAGCAGTTCTTGATTGTGACTTTTCTTCATATGACGGGTTAGATGATCCTTACGCCCAAACCTCTGTGCACAATACTGACAAAGGAAGTCTTTTCTCCCAGTGTGCACTACCATGTGTCTGCGGACGTCTTTGCGGGTGTAAAAGCGACGATCACAATGCTCACATTGGTGTTTTTTTTCTTTAACACCACTGGAAGATTTGCCTGCATGGGTCTTTAGGTGCTCTAGCAGCACCACTGTGCTTTCAAAAGTCTGCAAGCATACTTTGCATGTGAGGTCTCCACTTGTAGCAGCGTGCAAGGCCAAGTGACGTTTAAAACCCAGCTTGGTATTATAGTTCTTTCCACATTCTTCGCACTTGAATGCTTCTTTATTGGGATCATGCGTATGAAGGTGATTCTTTAGGTGATCTTTCCGGTGAAACATTTTCTCACAATAATTACACTTGTGGGTTTTCTCGGGAGAATGTGTAGCCATATGCCTTTAAACAAGGATAAAAGAAACAAAAAAACAAAAAGACAACACATAAATAACTATAACCAACACAAAAGCAAAAAAATTAAAAAAATAGAATTTTTAGGGAACAGTATTTTAACATTTAGCACCTTGTAATTTAGTTTGATGACATTTAGATATAAATAAAAACTGAAGTATCATTTTGTACATTGAGTTACTGTCAAACATATAACAATAATAGCTGCAAGTGGGCAGAAACATAAAGGAAAAATTCTGGCCAACACTAAAACTTCATTTTTGCCAAAAGTACTGGGTGCTCCTTCCACCCCCAAACTTGGATTCATTCGGATACTGAGGTTTGAAGTTGTAACAGGCAGATATCTAATACTACTGCCACTGTGCTTTTGTTTAACTTCACTTAAATACATGGAACCTGATTTGTATAGGAAACATAATCCTTACCATCTAGAGCAATGCATTTTTTAATATGTAGTAACTTTTTGGCTACTGTGCCCCATTACAAAATCTTTAACAGAACTGCCCCCCCCCCCCCCCCCCACCATTTAACATATGCCACTCATAATACTTACAGCTCGTGTGGCAGAGGGGCCATTGATACGTTAGAGCCCTGGGATGGGGAGAGTCTGCTACCACTAAACCCTTTATAGCTACACCTCTTAGGCACGCAAAATAATAAAAACATTGATTATATACACTTCATTATATGGCACCCAAATTTCATTGAGTTTGGAGGTGCAAGGAGTGCCCAGCACTCTGGGTAAATCTGAATTTTCTTTAATGTAAGCAGAAAGATAAATAAGAATGTATACCTTAATAATTTGTATTTGGAAACAAAGGCCTTGGTGCAGTCTTGTTGTGTGCACTTGTAGGGCCTCTCTCCTGTGTGAGTGTATGAATGAACTTTTAATTTTTCAACACTGTTAAATGCCTTGTCACACAGTTGGCAAGGGAAGTTTTTTCTTGGTTTTGTTTCACCACGTTTACGCTTCCCTGAAGGGACTTTCTGGGTATCTCTTACTTCTGACAAATCACCAGGAATGACAGTGGCCATCGCAGCCTAAACCAGGCCTTCTTGTTGGACAACTGGCAACTGCCCAACTTCACTAAGTGACAGCGTTTTTGGTGGCTTCGCAAGTTCCATGTGGTCGGAAAAAAAACAAAAGGGGACTGGAAAAAGAAAAATGATATAAAATAACTATAATATAATGGAGTTGCAACCTAAATAAAATAAAGCAATGCCACTGTAAGCATTAACCAAAGAAAAAAAAAAGAAGAGACAAGAAAAAAATGCACACACACAAATCAGACTATTTGGCTTTAATCAAATGCCCATTAAAGGGTTATTCCGGTGGAAAACTTTTCTTTTAAATCAACTGATGCCAGAAAGTTAAACAGATTTGTAAATTACAGTCATGGCTGTACATGTTGGCATCCCTGAAATTTTTCTAGAAACTGAAGTATTTGTCACAGAAAAGGATTGAAGTAACATGTTTTGCTATACGCATGTTTATTCCCTTTGTGTGTATTGGAACTAAACAAAAAAAAGGGACGAAAAAAATAAGCAAATTGGACATAATGTCACACAAAACTCCAAAAATGGGCTGGACAAAATTATTGGCACCCTTAATATTTGGTTGCACACCCTTTGGGAAAAAAAAAAAAAAAAAATGAAATCAATCGCTTCCTATTACCATCAATAAGCTTCTTACACCTCTCAGACGGAATGTTGGACCACTCTTCCTTTGCAAACTGCTCCAGGTCTCTTATTGGAAGGGCGCCTTTTCCCAACAGCAATTTTAAGATCTCTCCACAGGTGTTTATTGGGATTTACATCTGGACTCATTGCTGGCCACTTCTGAACTCTCAAGCGCTTTGTTGCCATCCATTTCTGGGTGCTTTTTTGACATATGTTTGGGGTTATTGTCCTGCTGGAAGACCCAAGTTCTCTGACTCAACCCAGCTTTCTTACACTGGGCTGTACAGTGCGACACAAAATCCGTTAGTAATCCTCAGATTTCATGATGTCTTGCACACATTCAAGGCACCCAGTGCCAGAGGCAGCAAAACAACCCCAAAACATCATTGAACTTCCACCATACTTCACTGTAGGTACTATGTTCTTTTCTTTGTAGGCCTAATTCTGTTTTCGGTAAACGGTAGAATAATGTGCTTTACCAAAAAGCTCTATCTTGGTCTCATCTGTCCACAAGACGTTTTATCAGAAGGATTTTGGCTTACTCAAGTTCATTTTGGCAAAATGTAGTCTTGCTTTATTATGTCTCTGTGTCAGCAGTGGGGTCCTCCTGGGTCTCCTGCCATAGCGTTTCATTTCATTTAAATGTCGACGGATAGTTCGTGCTGACACTGATGCTCCCTGAGTCTGCAGGACAGCTTGACTATCTTTGGAACTTGTTTGGGGCTGCTTACCCACCATCTGGACTATCCTGCATTGACACCTTTCATAAAAATTTTTTCTTCCTTTGACGCCCAGAGAGAATAGCTGCAGTGCCATGGGTTGCAAACTTCTTGATGATGTTGTGCACTGTGGACAAAGGCAAATCTAGATCTCTGGAGATGGACATGTAACCTTGAGATTGTTGATATTTTTCAACAATTTTGGTTCTCAAATCCTCAGACTGTTTTTTTTCTCATCTTTCTGTTGACCATGCTTAGTGTGGCACACACAGACACACAATGCAAGGACTAAGTGAACTTCTCTCCTTTTTATCTGCTTTCAGGTGTGATTTTTATATTACCCACACCTGTTACTTGCCCCAGTTGAGTTTAAAGGAGCATCACATGCTTGAAACCATCTTATTTTTCCACAATTTTGAAAGGGTGCCAAAAATTTTGTCCAGCCCATTTTTGGAGTTTGGTGTGACATTATGTTTTTTTTTTTGGTTTAATTCCGATGCACACAAAGGGAATAAACATGTATATAGCAAAACATGTGTTACTGCAATCTTTTTCTGTGAGAAATACTTCATTTTCTAGAAAATATTCAGGGGTGCCAACATTCACGGCCCTGACTGTACTTCTATTATAAAAATCTTAATCCTTCCAGCACTTATTAGCGCTTGATACTACAAAGGAAATTATTTTCTTTTTGGATTTCTTTTCTGTCACGACCACAGTGCTCTCCGCTGACCCCTCTGTCCATGTTAGGAACTGTCCAGAACAGGAGAAAATCCCCATAGCAAACATATCCTGCTCTGGACAGAGGTGTCAGCAGAGAGCACTGACAGACAGCCATGACAGAAAGGAAATCCCAAAAGAAAAGAATTTCCTCGGTAGTATTGAGCTGCTAATAAGTACTGGAAGGATCAAGAATTTTTTATAGAAGTAATTAACAAATTTGTTTAACTTTCTGGCACCAGTTGATTTAAAAAAAAAATAAATAATAATAATAATAATCTAAAATAAAAAATAAAGTTTTCCATCAGAGAACCCCTTTAATTTATTGATAATTAAGATACTTAAAGGTTTCAATGTGAATTGTTTAAAAAAATATAAAAAAAAATCATGCAATATATCGTAATTCGTAGTAACATGTAGTATATTTCAAGGTGTTCAAGGGAAACTGACAGCAGCATCACTAGCACCAACGTTCTGGTACTGCCTGTAAGGCTAGGTTCACACTACAGAATCTCTAGACAGAAAAATTCCGTCTAGAGATTCCGAGTGAGGCCAGCACCAACTGAATCATTCCAGTCTATTGGGGACGGCAATGTCCTAGCGTCGACTATGTTCCGCGAGTAAATCCGCCTGAAGAATGAGCACGACCATTCTTCAGGCAGAAATCTGAATGCAAATTTTCAATTCACAAATTCTGTTTAAAAAATTACGAAGTGAAAATTGGTGGACGGAAAACCCATTGACTAGCTAGTACATTGTAGTACGCAGAATTTGTGTCTGCAATTTCACAGAAGAATTGAAGGCAGAAATGCCGTAGTGTGAACCTAGCCTAAGAGTGGGTGACGCTGATCAAAAGGGTGTTTACCTTATTTTTCTAGGCGCCCTTATCGATAGATTACAATAAACTCTGAACATGTAAATGAGGCCTTTTTTTGTACGGTTGGAGCATTCTCTAGCCCAGAGGTGCACTGGTCCTTCCTTCATGGCTAGTTCCTACTTCACTAACCCTACTAAATATTCAAATTCTACCTCGTTTGCATGTATCTGCTATAATCCTGTGCATGCATGTTCATATACCCAACATGGTCCTGACAGTCACTGCACATGTGCAAGATCTCAGCATGTAACACCTATGTGCAGATGACAGAGTATTTAACTATTTATAAGTGGGTGTGAATTAGGGACCAAAGAGGTAAACACCATTTTATTAGTGTCACCCGCACTAATATTCAGTACTAGCAGGTTAGTGCAGGTGATGCTGTTGTCATTTTCCCTTTAATGTTTTGTATCAGCAGGCACTACATGTCCGAGCAGTTACATGTCTGTAGTATTTTAGCCTTAGGCTAAACACTTCCATCCAACAACCATTTCCCTTAAATTCACCATAAACCTGCATGTTTATTTCAAAAGAGATAAAAGAGAAATCTGTTGGAGTACCCCTAAACCATGTTATCACATAGGGCAACTTTTGGTTGGACAAGTTGCTAACATAGTGTACGTTCACACGGACAGATCCGCATTGTATTTTACACTGTGGATCCACCGACAATGGACCCCCACATTGTGCCTCCATCTGTGCCTGCTCATAGCATCAATCCGCCGTTACGAGCAGACACGCTGTGATGTGCGAGTCGCCACACTCATGCGCAGTACCACTCGCACACATCGCGGCTGCTCTTGGCCTAGCTCAGGGAGCATCCGAGATGTGTGAGAGTACACTGCGCAAGAATGTGGCGACTTGCACATTGTGGCATGTCTGCTCGTAGTGGTGGATTGGCGCTATAAGCAGCCACAGATTGAGGCACACTGTAGGGGTCCATCGTCAGCTGATCCGCAGCGTAAAATATGCTGCGGATTTGTCCGTGTGAAGGTACCCTTAAGGGTGTTTTTCCCACTATTGCAAAAGTGTTTTTTCTTGGCCTTCATTAAAGATGTATGCGTTGGGGTTTGTTAGACAGAATAATGTGGATCTCCATGTTATTTCATGGAGCTAGATTCCTCAAAAAATTACACTATCATATATATACATACATACAGGTCATGGCTGTAAATGTTGGCACCCCTGAAATTTTTCAAGAAAATCAAGTATTTCTCACTAAAAACAGTAACACGTGTTTTGCTATATACATGTTTATTCCCTTTGTGTGTATTGGAACTAAACCAAAAATGGGAGGAAAAAAAGCAAATTGGACATAATTTCACACCAAACTCCCAAAATGGGCTGGACAATATTATTGGCACCCTTTCAAAATTGTGGAAAAATAAGATTGTTTAAAGCGGGTGATGCTCCTTTAAACTCAACTGGGGCAAGTAACAGGGGTGGGCAATATAAAAATCACACCTGAAAGCAGATACAAGGAGAGAAGTTCACTTAGTTTTTGCATTGTGTGTCTGTGTATGCCACACTAATCATGGACAACAGAAAGAAGAGAAGAGAACTGTCTGAGGACTTAAGAATCAAAATTGTGGAAAAATATCAACAATCTCAAGGATACAAGTCCATCTCCAGAGATCTAGATTTGCCTTTGTTCACAGTGTGCAACATTATCAAGAAGTTTGCAACCCATGGCACTGTAGCTAATCTCCCTGGGCGTGGACGGAAGAGAAAAATTTATGAATGTTGTCAATGCAGAATAGTCCGGATGGTGGATAAGCAGCCCCAAACAAGTTCCAAAGATATTCAAGCTGTCCTGCAGGCTCAGGGAGCATCAGTGTCAGCGCGAACTGTCGACATTTAAATGAAATGAAACGCTATGGCAGGAGACCCAGGAGGACCCCACTGCTGACACAGAGACATAAAAATACAAGACTACATTTTGCCAAAATGAACTTAAGTAAGCCAAAATCCTTCTGGTAAAACGTCTTGTGGACAGATGAGACCAAGATAGAGATTTTTGGTAAAGCACATTATTCTACGGCTTACCGAAAACAGAATGAGGCCCACAAAGAAAAGAACACAGTACCTACAGTGAAATATGGTGGAGGTTCAATGATGTTTTGGGTTTGTTTTGCTGCCTCTGGCACTGGGTGCCTTGAATGTGTGCAAGGCATCATGAAATCAGAGGATTACCAATGGATTTTTGGTCACACTGTACAGTCCAGTGTCAGAGGGTTTGCGTCCGAGATCTTGGGTATTCCAGCATGACAAGGACCCCTAATATTCGTCAAAAAGCACCCAGAAATAGATGGCAACAAAGTGCTGGAGAGTTCTGAATTGGCCAGCAATGAGTCCAGATCTAAATCCCATTGAACACCGGTGGAGAGATCTTTAAATCGCTGTTGGGAAAAGGCGCCCTTCCTAGAGAAGTTTGCAAAGGAAGAGTGGTTCAGCATTCCGGCTGAGAGGTGCAAGAAGCTTATTGATGGTTATAGGAAGTGACTGATTTCATTTTTTTCCCAAAGGATGTGCAACCAAATATTAAGTTAAGGGTGACAATAATTTTGTCCAGACCATTTTTGGAGATTGGTGTGACATTATGTCCAATCTGCTTTTTTTCACTCCCTTTTTTGGTTTAGTTACAATACACACAAAAGGGAATAAACATGTGTATAGCAAAACATGTGTTACTGCAATCCTTATCAGTGAGAAATACTTCATTTTCTAGAAAAATGTCGGGTGCCAACATTTATGGCCATGACTATATCTTTTTTAGATTTTGTTTTTCTTATCCATTTGACCCTATGTCCCCTAAGAGGCATCTGCCAAAGTTACATGTAGGACAAGCATGGCCAGGGACATCCCACCAAGAGTATACGTCTGATGCATTTTAAAGTTAGCCTTATATAAACACAGCATATTCCTTTAAAATTGCATTTGAAGTTTGCTACATCTGTATCTAGTTAATGTTTGCTTCATTTATAGTCTGTAAGGGCAAGTTTACATCTATTCCAACACATATTTTGTGGTATAATTCAGAAAACTAGCCATCAGTGAGCCAACATCTAATAAGGAATTTATTTGGTCTGTTTATAAGAATATATATTTTTATATATATATAATCCCAAAATAAAGCAGCACTACTTATCCAGTCCAACCAGAGAATTGGTGCCAGCGTCCCAAAGGACTTTATCAGAGTCCATCCAAGATAAAAACCAGATACAGGCGCAGCACTCCAACAAAAAAAGTGATTTAATGTATCATGTCAGCATTACAACGTTTCAGCTTCTCCTGGAGCCTTTTTCAAGCATGCTTGAAAAAGGCTCCAGGAGGAGCTGAAACATTGTAATGCTGACATGAGACATTAAATCACTTTTTTGTTGGAGTGCTGCGCCTGTATTTATCGGGGTATACCACGCACCCTCATTTTACCAAGGATATTTTGGTAAAAAAAGTTTTTTACCCAAATATCCATGATAAAATGAGGGTACGTGTGTGTGCGTGTATACCCCGATACATCCCCAAGAAAGGCAGGGGGAGAGAGGCCGTCGCTGCCCGCTTCTCTCCCCCTGCCTTTCCTGGGGTCTAGAGCGCTGCTGCCGGCCCTTCTCTCCCCCTGGCTATCGGCGCCGCTGCCCGTTCTGTCCCCCTGACTATCGGTACCAGGGGGAGAGAAGCGGCGCCTACAGCCAGGGGGGGAGAAGGGGCAGCGGCACCCATTGCCGACGCCGCTGCCTCGTTGCCTCACCCCATCCCCGGTGGCATAATTACCTGGGTCGGGTCCGCACTGCTGCAGGCCTCCGACGTGCGTCCCCTGCGTCGTTGCTATGCATGGCGCGGCGCACTGACGTCATGCGCCGCGCCGTGCAGCGCATAGCAACGACGAAGGGGACGCATGCCGGAGGCCTGCAGCAGCGCGGACCCGACCCAGGTAATTATGCCACCGGGGATGGGGGGAGGCAACGGGGCAGCGGCGCCGGCAATGGGTGCCGCTGCCCCTTCTATCCCCCTGGCTATCGGTGCCGGTACCGATAGTCAGGGGGACAGAACGGGCAGCGGCGCCGATAGCCAGGGGGTGAGAAGGGCCGGCAGCAGGGCTCTAGACCCTAGGTAAGGCAGGGGGAGAGAAGCGGGCAGCGACGGCCTCTCACCCCCTGCCTTTCCTGGGGCGGTATCGGCGTATAACACGCACATAGACTTTAGGCTAAAAATTTTAGCCTAAAAAGTATGTGTTATACGCCGATAAATACGGTATATATTATATATATATATATATATATATATAGGGGAATATGCAAAGCAGCTCATTACACAACCTTTTCAGGTAGTGTTCCCTGGTATCAGCCTACCCAGAATGCCTGCGGAGTGCTAAATGGCCTAACCTGAATCTCCGTTACACCTGAAGAGGTGTCCTCTCCCTGAGGAAAGTACTGACCCCTTATATATATTATATATATATCTATATATATCTATATATATATATCTCTCTCTCTCTCTCTCTCTCATATATTATATATATATATATACACATATATATATATATATACACACACATATATACACACACATATATATATATATATATACACACACATATATATACACACACATATATATATATATATATACACACATATATATATATATACACACACACACACATATATATATATATATATATACACACACACATATATATATAAATTCTGCAGCTGAAAACATTTACATAATCATTATTTTGGCAGAATATTGAGAAGAATGCATTTGGGAATGGCAATGCTGGCACGGTCCAAGCGCAGACAGTGTGCATGGTCCCTTTTATTGGCATGAATGGATCTAGCGTGGTTATGCTGTGGTATACATCGGCATTCTGTTAAGCTGGTTTTTCAATGTATGCCACAAAATATGCATTGGAATAGAGATGAACATGCCCTAATTTATTAATATCTACATCACCCCAAAGCAAAATACTAATTCTTTTGCTGGTAACAAGAGCAAATATGAGATTTCTCCCATGACCAGCTGCTCTGTTTTTGGACAGCTGGAGCTGCTGCAGCACTTTTTAAACCTCTTAAAACATATTTAGCAACTCAGGCTCAAAAATGCATATACTAATACACAGTATAGCACGTCAAAACATTTAAACTTTATACACCAAAAATTACTGGATGTCGTATAAATAAAGCAGAAGAAAAAAGTGTGAAAAACCTGATACTAATAAAATTACGAAAGCAACAACATAAGAAAAAGGAAGTAGTATAAACTGAATAAAAAAGCCTGATCATGAGCACTTAAACTTTTTACTTCATTTTCGTTAGCTTTTTTTTTTTTTTTTTTTTTTACCTCATAAATTGGAATCGGATTGTCTAACATTTAATTTAGTTAATTTTCAACCCTTATGGTTGAAGAAAAAACAGACCTTAATGGTTATAAAATACTATCCTATTAAGAGAAATAAAAATCATACTTAAAATTTTGTATTTTGATAGATTCCGATGGTTTCACACCTGGATTGACTTTAGGCTGCTTCTGGTCTTAACCTGTCCCGCTAGCACTTCTTGGAGGAGACCAGACGGTAGAAGTTCCCATTTTCTTAGATCTGTAAAGCACAACAATACCATTTTAAATAGAATCAACACATTCATTAAAGTCAAAAGTTACAAAGTGTTGCGTGTAGGTTTAGCATCTATTTTTCACTATAGTTTCCTCCTTGCCTACAAAAAGACTATTCACGGATGTTCTTAAATTAAGACAGCAATTTTATGCCTTTTAATGGATTGAAGCAAGTGCAAAAGAACAGTAGTACACCTAACTTCTTACATTGGTAATGATTTAGGTCTCAAATAATATTCAAAGCAATGCTAGATCTAAAAGGCATCTAAAATCTTAGGCTGGATGCCCCGACTCTCAGAGAGCTTGGAGGAGATTCATCAAAAACTTGTGCAGAGGAAAAGTTGATCAGTTGGCCATAAAAACCAATCAGATCACTTATTTTTGAAAAGGCCTCTGAAGAAAAAAAATTAAAAAAGCAGCGATCTGATTGGTTGCTATGGGCAACTGGTCAACTTTTCCTCAGCACAGGTTTAGATGAATCTCCCCAATAGTGCGGTACTCCGGTATCTTTAGAGCTCCCATAGAAAGAGAGTACATGCTGTCTGCAGCACACACTCTTTTTGAGAGTCAGGGCTCCGTTCTGGAGATCGTGGGGTGACTCAGCATTTGGACCGATTGCAATCAGATGCTTATCCCCATCGTTACTGGAGTACCCCTCTCAGGGCATGTACAAACCCCTTGCAGCACTTCTGGTGACTTGCTATGGGTCGCTCACAAGTGACTGCTCAACCTTCACCTTGGTTTGGTGAATGAACCTTTATGAAATTATTTTGCTTTTCCCTATCGGCAATTGTTAAAGGGACACTCCGGTGGATTTTTTTTAATTTTATTTCAATAAACTGGTGCCAGAAAGTTTAACAGATTTGTAAATGACTTCTATTAAAAAATCTTTATCCTTCCAGTACTTATTAGCAGCTGTATGCTACAGAGGAAATTCTTTGCTTTTTGAATTTTTTTTTGTCATGTCCACAATGTTCTCTGCTGACACCTCTGTCCGTGTCAGGAACTGTCCAGAGCAGCATTGGTTTGCTATGAGGATTTTCTCCTGCTCTGTACAAATTCCTGATACGGCATTAGGTGTCAGCAGAGAGCACTGTGGCCAAGAAAAAAAAGAAATTCAAAAAGAAAAGAATTTCCTTTGCAGCATACAGCTGCTAAAAAGTACTAGAAGGATAATGATTTTTTTAATAGAAGTAATTTACAAATCTGTTTAACTTTCTGGAACTAGTTGAGAAAAATCAATAAATAAATGTTTTCCCAATGGAGTACCCCCTTAAGATATATCCTCTTTGATTGTTGATGGTTACTGTTTTAAACAGCATTTATGGTAATATTTCATTTTTGGTCACAACCTTTAATGCCCCATTGTGAAAATTTTGTGATTTCAATTGCAAAAGAACAGTTACCAACAAAACAAACCCTCTGGAGGAAGTCAACAAGTCATACTCCTGCCTTCCTTCCCTTGGGCTGGCAACAAAACATTTTACCAGCTACAAAGCTACAATTGCAATCTTGGGATTTTAAATCTCAAATGCAAGTTGAAGCCATACTAGATTGATGGCAGCCTGGTGGTTAAAATGCAGAGAGAAGAGAAGAGAAAAAAAAAAAATAAAAAAAAATCAGGCAAGATAGATGTATTATACAATTGAGTAACCAAATACGTTAATTGTTTGTCTCAGTGTGCTGTATTAACAAGTAATTTGATCACAAGAAATGGATAGCTGGAAAAACTGGAAGAAAAAAAAGGAAACTGCCTATATAACCCATTATTTTATATGAAGATCATGATGGGGTGAGAGTGGAGAGAGTCCTATGAACATCACACTTTTCTGGACACAATTTTAGAAGCCACAGCAAAAAGTCACAAAAAAGTGTTTTTACTTTGGTGAACTTACAAAAAAAAAAAAATATTATATTATATACACACACATATATATATATATATATATATATATATATATATATATATATATATGTTTAAATCATAAATGTTAGCTGAGCCCAAGTTTAAATGGATCAGACTATAACTAAATGAACTTTATTTTAGGATTTTTTTTTATTTTTAACATAAAAGCAGAAGTGGCTTGTATACATTGCTACCGGATACAACGCAATGTAATGTCAACAGTGGCTGTAGTGAAGTCTGACCACACCCCCCATTGCTAATGCACATGGATTACAGGCAGTCATACTACACGAGCAGCAGCAGGATGACTACTACAGAGAAAATTAAAATGAATGTCAGAGAATGGGGAGACTTAAATATCATTAAAATGATTTAAAAAAAATAAAAATTATAATTACCATTAATCTAGGTTTTCCCACCAAAAACTGAAGTTCCCATACTCCAACAACCTTATCGGCATGCATGGATTTCTCAAATAAAGCGGCATGCACTGACAAACTGCAGTACGCATGCTCATCCTGCTGATCATGAACTACAGCAGACTGTAGCCAGAAGAAACAGGATCTCCAGTGCTGTTTGGACAATTATTTCTTGTCAACTACAAAATATAAATTGCAAATTTATTTTATCCTTTTCATTTACTTCTGAATAAAATTTTGATTAAATTGAGTTATTTTGTTAATACCTCTTTAATCCTCAGCATATAAAAGTAATGTTGCTCCCATACTTATACCCACATCAGTGCCACAGCCAATCTTAAAAATAAATGCCAGTCCCTGTGATCTTCAGAACATGGACCTTGGATTTCATAAAGAGCACGTTCTGTAAATGCATACACTTCATTTGTATGAGAGAGCCAGACATGCACGAGTACAGCATTCTGGCTGGTGCTCCCATGGAAATGAATGGAACTTGTACAGTCTACAGCACATGCTCTCTATAAAAACCAGGGTCCCTATCCTTAGAATAGGCCATAAGAAATTTTTCACAGGACAACTCATTAACAGAATTTTACCATATCCCTAATACAAAAATTAGAATTGGTGACTATAAGAAGATGTAAATGTTACATTGTAAACAGAGGTTTGTTTAGTAAGGCTGTTAAGCACTTTGTAAAAATTCCAGGGATGACCCAAGTTTCATTTTCTAATGCAGGAAGCTGCATTAATAAAAAGAGTTAAACCTCTTAAATCTCTTTACTTGAATCAATGAAAGAACTAAGATCCACAATCTGGACTTTACACGTAATGGGTCTTTAAGCCCCTTTTAAATATAACAGCAGTGGTGGATACGCTGAACCTGTGTGGATGATGGCGTGGGCCGTACCAGGGAGCGGAGTCTAAGGTGCCGCTGTTTTTCACCAGAGCCCGCCGCAAAGCGGGTGGACTTGCAGCGGCAGGCGGCACCCAGATCGCTACCCCTGATAAGACTCATCCACACAGGCTGCCGAGGTGTAAAGTGGTACAGGGAGGATGAGGCAAACTCATTGTCGTCGGGGACAGGCGGCACTGGAGCTGTCAGGTAACAGAGCTGAAGGAAATGGTACACAGAATAGCAGAACAGAACACACAGGAGGTATGCTTTCTCTTAGGCAGCAAGGCACAACGATCCGGCAAGGGGAAACAGGAAATGTTAGCGAGCAGCAGTAACAAATTAAGGGCATAGTGGCCCTTTAAATCGCAGAGAGCCGGCACATGCCCTAGAGGTCGGGTACACACACCGGCGACCTGGGACAGCAGAGGAAGCATGAGGTGAGTAACAGCCCAGTGCTCGCATGCGGGCAAGTCCCGCGGCACTGCCGGCAGAGGAGGAAGGGACAGAAGAGTGCTCGAAGCCAGCGTGTCTTGCCAGAGCGCTAGTTGTAACAGTACCCCCCCTTGGTCTCCCCCTCTTTTTAGGTTGCATAAAATGAAAGACCAGATCACGGTCCAAGATAAAAGAACGCCGGGTCTCCTGCCAGATGGACATGAAATCTCGAACGTGTTTATCAACAGCTGGCACACCCGAAGAGGCTGGAAGAGGTAGAGGAGGACTAGGAAGAGGACCGTAGACTACAAAGAATGGAGACGTCTTCATGGACTGAGTCTTTGTGGTTGTAGGAGAACTCCGCCCAGGGTAAGAGATCGACCCAATCTCCCGGAATTTGATTAACTCTTTCTACCTGGCCGTTGGTATGAGGATGATAAGCCAAAGAAAAGTCCAGCTTGATTTTTAGACATGAACAGAGGGCCCGGCAAAACTTGGAAACAAATTGCACACCGTGATCTGAAACAATGTGAGTAGGAAGGCCACATAGGGGAAAGATATGTTGACGGAAGTGTTTCGCCAGCTGCGGAGCAGGTGGAAGACCAGGTAAAGGAATGAAATGAGCCATCTTAGAGAACCGATCAACAACCACCCAGATGACCGTATCGTTACAGGAAGGTGGCAGATCGGTGATTAAGTCCACAGCAATGTGAGACCAGAGAGTTTCCGGAATAGGCTGTAAGAGTCCAGCAGGTCTCTGCTGTGAAGACTTGTCGTGGGCACAGATAAAGGAATGGACAAAATCTGTGACATTGCGTTCTAGGTGAGGCACCAATAATGCCGAGAGATTAACTGGAAGGACTTCCGTACTCCTGAATGTCCTGTCAGTAAAGAAAGAATGTCCCCAGTTCAAAACTCTCTGTCTCAGTTGAGGTGGCACGAAGGATCTCCCAGGTGGAACATGCTAGAGGTCAACAAAAGCAGAAGAACTAAAACGCTCAGGTAGTACAACATGCCGTGGAGTGGAATCCAGCCCAACCACATCGGAGGACCTAGAGAGGGCATCAGCTCAGACATCCTTATACGCAGGACGGAAATGTATAATGAAGTTAAACCTGGAAAAGAAAAGAGACCATCTAGCCTGCCGAGGGTTCAGGAGCTGAACAGACTGAAGGTATAAGAGATTCTGATGATCCGTATAGATGCTGACTGGATGAGAAGAACCCTCTAATAGATGTCACCACTCTAAGGCAAGCTTAATATTGAGGAGTTTCCGATCCTCGATAGAGTAGTTCCTTTCTGCAGGCGAAAAAGTCTTTGAGGAAAAAAAAAAAAAAACAACAGTTTTTTTTTTGTCAAGAAGGCACCAGCTCCTACGGATGAAGCATCTACCGCCAGAAAGAAGGATTTCTCAGGATTAGGTCTTGAGAGGACTGGAGCCAAGGCAAATGCAGATTTTAAACAAGAGAAGGCCACTTCGGCTTCAGGAAACCAAGACTTGGGATTACAGTTCTTTTTCATGAGAGCCACAATCGAGGCGACCAAGGAAGAAAAATGTGGAATGAACTGATGATAATTGGCAAAGGCCAAAAAGCATTGTAAAGCTTGAAGGCCAGTCCAAAACTGCAGACAACTTTTCAGGGTCTATCTGTAAAACTTTGGTTGGAGACAATGTAACCAAGAAATGGAAGAATTGAGCTTTCAAATAGGCATTTCTCAAGCTTGGCATAGAGACGATTATCCCTGAGGCGCTGAAGAACCTGTTGGACATCAGAGCGATGCTTCTCCAAATTTGGCAAGAAAAACATAAGATCAAGATACACCACTACACATGTATAAAGTAAATCACGGAAGAGGTCATTAACAAATTCCTGGAAGACAGCAGGAGCGGTACAAAGGTCAAAAGGCATCACGAGATGCTCAAAGTGTCCATCACGGGTATTAAAGGCCATCGTCCATTTGTTTCCTTCACATATTTGAATGAGATTGCATGCTCCCCGCAAAGCCAATTTGGAGAAAATCTTGGCACCCCATAGACGATCAAAGAGTTCAGAGATCAATGGTAGAGGATAGCGATTCTTGATCATGATTTTGTTTAATCCCCAGTAATCTATACAAGGACGGAGAGAACCATCCTTCTTCCCGATAAAGAAGAATCCAGCACCAGCAGGGGAGGAGGATTTTTGGATGAAACCCTTTTGGGAGGTTCTCTTGGATATATTTAGCCATAGCTTGCGTCTCTGGGACTGACCAAGGATAAATTCTTCCCCGGGGAGGCATAGTCCCAGGCTGTAGATCAATAGGACAGTCAAAAGAATGATGTGGTGGAAGAGACTCTGCCTGCTTTTCGCAGAGCACATCTGAATAATCCTGATAAGGAAGAGGCAGGCTCGACATAGAAGGAGGTGAAGAGACAGTCTTAGGCTGGGTAGACTCAAGACAGTGGTTTTAGCAAAAAGGTCCCCAACGAGTGACCTCACCAGATTTCCAGTTGAGACGCGGAGTGTGACGTTGAAGCCAGGTTAGACCAAGAAGCAGCTCAGAAGTACAGGAAGCACATAGAACTCAATCTTCTCCTTATGTAAGACTCCTACTTACATAATGAGAGGTTCAGTGTGGAAAAGCACCATACAATTAAGGTTCTCCATTGACAGAAGAGATAAACAAAGGCTTAGCAAGCTGAGTCACTGGGAGACTATGTTTATGAACAAAGAAAGCAGCAATATAATCTCCTACGGAATCGGAGTCCAAAAAGGATGAGGCAGAGATCTTAGAAGAGGTATAGACTTGGACCAGCATGGTCAAACGAGGAGAGGTGGTATTTTACACCCAGGGACGGCTCTTCTACGTACTATAGCTGCGTTTCCCGAACACTGTGGACATAAAGAAAAGTCTTTGAGAACGTGCTCTGGACTGGCACAATAGAGGCATAAATTCTCACTGCATCGACAGATTCTTTCCTGCTGTGTTAGAGTTCGATCCACCTGGATAGCCTCTTCTGTAGGATGCGATGGAGACTGTAAAGGACGACGTGGGAACATGGGTGCCAGATGGGGAAATCGCCATGTTCGGACAGGTTCCCTCTCCAAACAAAGTTCTTCCTGCCTCTCAGCAAAACGCACATCAATCAGAGTGGCCAAAAGGATTAGATCACTTAGGGTAGACAGAGGATCTCGTGCAGCAAGGCCTCTTCACTCCAGGCCAATTCGAAGCAAAGGTGCGGAATTGAACCGCATAATCACCAACTGAAAGGTCCCCTTGGCAGAGGTTCAGTAAAGCAGTCTCGGCAGAGGAAACCCGTGCAGGTTCTTCAAAGACATTGCAGAATTCAGTGAGAAAGGCCGGCAGGTTAGAAGACACCGGATCATTACAATTCCAAAGACGAGTAGCCCAAACAAGGGCTTTTCCAGACAGCAGACTGACCACAAACGATACTGTAGTTCGCTCAGTCGGGAACTGATCCACCATGAGTTCCAAATGCATAGATCACCGTGTCACAAAACCTCTACACAACTTGGGAGCTCCTTCAAACTTCATAGGCGAGGATAAACTAAGCTTAGATCCGAAAGAAACTGCAGGGAGTGAAGGAGTCTCTAGAAAAGGTTGCGGCTGCTGCTGTTGTTGCTGATGGATGGAAAGAAGCTGTTGCATCATAGCAGACAACCGATTCAGCTGTTGTACCTGACGAGCTAACCGTTGAGCCAAGATGGTGGAAAGATCCGTAACATCAGGCAGAGGCACCCCAGCGGGATCCATGGCCAAATCTTACTGTAACGGCAGTGGTGAAGTGGATCCGCTGAACCTGTGTGGTTGATGGCGTGGGCTGTACCAGGGAGTGGAGTCTAAGGTGCCGCTGGTTTTCACCAGAGCCCGCCGCAAAGCGGGATGGACTTGCAGCAGTAGGCAGCACCAAGGTCGCTACCCCTGATACGACTCGTCCACACAGGCTGCCAAGGTGTAATGTGGTACAGGGTAAGGCAAAATTGTAGTCGCGGACAGGCTGAAAGGTCAGGACAGGCGGCACTGGAGTGTGGTCAGGGAACAGAGCTGAAGGAACTGGTACACAGAATATCAGAACACACAGGGAGTATGCTCTCTCTTAGGCAGCAAGGCACAAAGATCCGGCAAGGAGAAACAGGAAGTGCTGACACTTGTAGTGTCAGCGAGCAGCAGTAACCAATTAAGGGCATACTGGCCCTTTAAATGGCAGAGAGCCGGCGCGCGCCCCCTAGAGGGCGGGTACACACAGGCAACCTAGGACAGTGGAGGAAGCAGGAGGTGAGTAACAGCCCGGCGTTCACATGCAGGTGTCTCTCGCAATGCTAACTGCGGCACCGCCGGCAGAGGAGGATGGGACAGGAGAGCTAGTTGTAAACTATATTGGAAAATGAAGAAGACATGGTATCTGAGGAATCATTCCCACAGCGAAAACAAAAGGATTTCCAGACTCTAAAATACTAAAAGTAACTTTTGGCTTTTTTGAACAGTAGATATTGTAAGACAACCCTTTCCTACCTAGAATAAATCCTTTAGCATCAAGGCTGCTAGCTTGAACTTTTAGGCAACAGGATAGAATAGAGGGCCCTGGAAAAGATGATCTTCTGTTTGACTCAAGGCTGCTGCAGAAGAGGCAATTTTCCCCAACATGGACATGGCTGTCCTTATGGTCCATTATGGGGGAAAAAAAGTGTTGACTGAAAAAAATTAAATGTCTTTGTTGCCAATAACAACCAATCATAGGCTTTAATTTACTAAACTTCTCTGGTTAAATGATAGCTTTGCTGTGATAAATTTTTATGGGGAGAAGTGTTTTCTTTTAGAAACATTTAAGTAGTATTTGCTGTTTTGAATCTAGGAGAATTCTTAAAAACACTTTCTTTAAAGAGGGATTTAGGTAGCGTTTTAATTCACAATAAAACCCAGGTCTAACAGGAGGCATCACATCTTCAAAATGCTTAAAAGAAGGTCTAGAATCAAGCTGATTAAAAGCAACATGTTTTCTTGCTATGGAACAAGGTGTATAATTTTGAAAAGATTCTTGAGGCAGATGAAATCCCAAATAGTGAAGCCAGCGTAGCACAGTCTTCCTAAATGATGTTCCTCTTATCCCGTTCCCAGCTAGAACTACTTTCTGCACTTGCCTGATGGACAGTCGGCTGGAAGTATAACATTTCAGGGCAATCTCTGTAGCTCGAGTGTAATGTGATCAGGAGATGTACCGGAATTCCCTTAGGCTTGCGTGAGAATTCAGATAAAAGATCCCCACCATTGCAAATAGGGGCAGGTTAGGGTTGATTTAAAGCACAACTGTCACCATTGTTTAACACCCCCCCCCCCCCCCCCACTACCCACATGAGCTTACTGTTGTGAACACATGTAATGCAGCCATACCTTTCGCTGCGCTTCTGGGTGTTATATCCGTGTGAAAACCATGTTTGTGCCGGTCAGCAACAGTCAGATATCCTCCCTACGTCACCATTTGTACCACTGCCAGAGAGACATAGCACATGTGCCACTGACTTCCTGGACACGCGCTGCCCGGCGTGACTTACCAGAGCAAGCGAAAACTCACTCCTGCTGGCTGAAACCTCCGTGCACCTGCCCTGTGCTATAGGCAGGGAGCGAGCACTCGCTCTGGTAAGTCACGCCGGGTCTCATGCCAGGAAATCAGGGCAACATGTACTGAGGACCTCTGACTCTCTGGCAGCGGGTCAAGAAGTGATGTAGAAAGCATAGGCATGGCTGGGCTTCGCCACAGGTGCTCCGATCAGGCATTCAAACAACCACATTGCCTCAGATGTCAAGTTCTGTACAATCACTGATGTCCGCCATTACTGGCGTAATGACTAACATTCTCATGTAATGGAAACTCTTCTTTGGTAGCATGGTGGCTCAGTTGTTAACACTGTTGTGTTGCAAAATCTGGGGTCCTAGGTTTAAATCTTAAAGAATGGTAACATCTGCAATGAGTTTGTATGTTCTCCCTATGTTTTGTATGGGTTTCCTCCCACAGTCAAAACATACAGATAGGCTTACAACCTAAATTCCAAATTAACCTTAGTGGGGAAGGGGCCGATGGGAGTTATCACAATCTCTGTACAGTGCTGGAGAATGTTAATAAATATTTATTTATACTTGTGGAGTACCTGGCGTTGCCCAGTTTTTCCTTCCTATTCCTTGTTGGGGAGGAAAATAAAAAAGGGAGGAAGCTTTTGACTTCATAACCCGTCCCCATATATTGTTGTCATATCCCAACCTCATATCCCTACCTCCTACCCCGGTCCATAATATGTGTACCAGGTATTGAAATATCTCCAACCATACAGAAGTTATGTGGCAACATACATTTCCCATTGATTTGCATGGGACTTTAAACAAAAACCCTGACCCTCACAAATGGGGATAGTTAAGGATTAAATTAATTATCCTGTATTTTAAGTGGACCTATAAGTAACATGTGACCAAGTATTATCGAAATATCTCCAGCCGTTTGGAAGTTATGCAGTAACATATTTCCCATAGACTTGTATGGGACTTTAAACATAAACCCCGCCCCTGGCAAATGGGGGTGAGTAAGGGTTAAATCACCTATCCTATGTTTGTTGTTGACATAAGTAACATGTGTGCCAAGTTTCATGTTAATATCTTTAGCCGTTTGGACGTGATGCTGGAACATACACACATACATACACACGTTGAGTTTTATATATATAGATTACAATTAGACAATGCAGTAATACACACTAATTTTTCAAACAAGAAGAGTGAGGGTGCATCTTGCAAAAAGCTTACAGCCATGTGGAATGGAGTTAAGACAAAAGGCAGAAAGTGCTTTATTGATACAATGGTCCAGCTATGTTTTATATACAAGATAAAGTTACATAAATAAGATCAATAATAAATTACATAAATAACATCTTGAGTCTTCCAGTTCTTTGAGATTTCTGGGCTGTCTGTCACGCACTGCTCTTTTAAGGTCTATCCATAGATTTTCAATTATGTTGAGGTCAGGAGATTGTGAAGGCCATGGCAAAACCTTTAATTTACACCTCTTGATGTAATCCCCCGTGAATTTCGAGTGTGTTTAGGATCATTATCCATTTGTAGAAGCCATCCTCTCTTTAACTTCAGCTTTTTCACAGATGGCATCAAGTTAGCATCCAAAATTTGCTGTCATTTTATAGAATCCATTTTTCATTCTACTCGTGAGATGTTCCCTGTGCCACTGGCTGCAATACAACCCCAAAGCATGATTGATCCACCCCAAGTTGGACAGAGGTTCTTTTCATTAAATTCTGTTCCCCTTCTTCTCCAAACGTACCTTTGCTCATTCCGGCCAAACAGATCAATTTTAACCTCATCGGTCCACAGAACTTGTTTCCAAAATGCATCAGGCTTGTCTATATGTTCATTTGCAAAGTTCAAACGCTGATTTTTGTGGTGAGGACATAGAAGAGGTTTTCTTCTGATGACTCTTCCATGAAGACCATATTTGTACAAGTATCTCTTTATAGGGGAATAGTGTACCACAACTCCAGTGTCTGCCAGATTTTTTTGGAGGGATTGTGCAGTCAAACGTGGGTTTTTAATTGTTTTTCTCACAATCCTGCAAGCTGTTCTGTCTGATATTTTTCTTGGTCTTCCAGATCTTGCTTTAACTTCCCCTGTTCCTGATGACTGCCATTTCTTAATTAAATTCCGAAGAGAGGATATTGACATCTGAAAACATTTTGCTATCTTCTTATTGCCTTCTCCAGCTTTGTGAGTGCCAACTATTTTCGGTTTCAGATTTCTAGACAACTGCTTAGAAGAACCCATGGTGCTGATTGTTGGGGCAAGGTTAGATGAGTCTGGGCATTTAAAACCTTTGAGATTGACATCACCTGGTCTTCCCAGGTGATGATTGAGAACAACTATGACACTGCCAGGTCTCAGCTTTGCAAAGGGGGGCAGTGCATGCTATAAATTCTGCAGGGTGCCCAAACTTTTACGCCATTTTTTTGTTTTCTGTTATTTTGAAAGTTTAAATGATGGAAATAAAAATCTAACTTTTGTTGACATATTATAAGACTGTCTAATCTGTAATTTGATGCCTTTTGGAGATTTTCCATCTTTTCTTGGCTTCTTTATGCACATTAATGCTAATTTTTACCTGGGGTGCCCAAACTTTTGATCCCCAATGTATAAGTAGGGTATCATTTTAACCACATGTACCTACAGAATAAAGATAAGGTGTCATTTTTACCTAAAAATGCACTACGTAGAAACGGAAGCCCCCCAAAGTTACAAAATGACACTTTTTCATCAATTTTGTCGCACAATGAATTTTGGTAAAATTAATAATGTCACTGCAAAGTAGAATTGGTGGCGCAAAAAATAAGCCAACATATGGAATTTTATGTGCAAAATTGAAAGCGTTATGATTTTTAGAAGGTGATGAGGGAAAAATGAAAATGCAAAAACGGAAAACGCTGAGTCCTTTAGGGGTTAAGAACGCAGCTCATTTTCACCTTAAGGATGCAGCCCTTTTTTGCAAATCTGTCCACTGTCACTTTAAGCATTAAGAACTCTGGGATGCTTTAACTTTTCATTATGATTCCGAGAAGGTTTTTTCGTGACATATTCTACTTTATGTTAGTGGTAAATTTTCGTCGATACTTGCATAATTTTTTGGTGAAAAATTCCAAAATGTGATGAAAAATTTGAACATTTTGCATTTTTTTTTACTTTGAAACTCTCTGCTTATGAGGAAAATGGACATCCCAAATAAGTTATACATTGATTCACATATACAATATGTCTACTTTATGTTGGCATCATAAAATTGACATGTTTTTACTTTTGGAAGACATCAGAGGGCTTCAAAGTTCAGCAGCAATTTTCCAATTTTTCACAAAATTTTCAAAATCTGAATTTTTCAGGGACCAGATCAGTTTTGAAGTGGATTGGAGGGGCCTTCATATTAGGAATACTCCATAATTACCCCATTATAAAAACTGCACCCCTCAAAGTATTCAAAATGACATTCAGTAAGTGTGTTAAACCCTTTAGGTGTTTCACAGGAATAGCAGCAAAGTGAAGGAGAAAATTCAAAATCTTCATTTTTTTTTACACTCGCATGTTCTTGTAGACCCAGTTTTTGAATTTTTACAAGGGGTAAAAGGAGAGAAATCTTCCTAAAATCTGTAACCCAATTTCTCTCGAGTAAGGAAATATCTCATATGTGTATGTCAAGTGCTCAGTGGGCGCATTAGAAGGCTGAGAAGGGAAGGAGCGACAATGGGATTTTGGAGAGCGAGTTTTTCTGAAATGGTTTTTGGGGGGCATGTCACATTTAGGAAGCCCCTATGGTGCTAGAACAGAAAAAAAAAAAAAAAAACACATGGCATACTATTTTGGAAACTACACCCCTCAAGTAACGTAACAAGGGGTACAGTGAGCCTTAACATTCCACAGGTGTTTGATGACTTTTCGTTAAAGTCAGATGTGTAAAAAAAATTTTAGGGGTAATAGGAAAAAATGTCCCCCAAAATTTGTAACCCCATTACTTCTGAGTATGGAAATACCCCATGTGTGGACATTAAAGGGTACCTCTTGAACCTTTTGATATATTATAGATTAATGTATGCAGAATAACTTCATAATGCATGTTATTAAAAAATATGCTTCCTTCTATTTAATTTTCCACTTGAAATGACCACTAGGGGTCTCCCTACCAGTCCTGGCAGCAAGCATTTCAGACTCATGCTGGAGTCCTAAACACTATGAGCTGCCAGTCTGCTTTGTTCACAAAGGAGAACACTCAGAGTTGCCAGCCTGCTTTGTTCACAGCCTGTTTGGCTGTGAACAAAGCAGGCTGGCAGCTCTGAGTGTTTAGGACTCCAGCATGAGTCAGAAATGCTTGCTGACAGGACTGATCGGGAAAAATACAATAGAAAGAAGCATATTTTTCATTGACATGCTATTGGAAAGGTATTCAACATTCATTAATCTAAAATATATCAAAAGTTTATTTGATGAGAGGTACCCTTTAAGTGCTCTGTTGGCGCACTACAACGCTCAGAAGAGAAGGAGCGCCATTGAGCTTTTGGAGAGAGAATTTGGTTGGAATAGAAGTCGGGGGGCTTGTGCATTTACAAAGCCCACTGTGGTGCCAGAACAGTGGACCCCCACATGTGACCCCATTTTGGAAACTACACCCCTTACAGAATTTAATAAGGGGTGCAGTGAGCATTTACACCCCACTGGCATTTGACAGATCTTTGGAACAGTGGGTTGTGCAAATGAAAAATAAAAGGTTTCCAAAAACACCCGTGTCAGACACCTGTGGGGCGTAAATGCTCACTGTACCCCTTATTAAATTACGTGAGGGGTGTAGTTTCCAAAATGGGGTCAAATTGTGTGTGTGTGTGTGGGGGGGGGTCCATTGTTCTGGCACTATGGGGGCTTTCTAAACACACGTGGCCTTCAATTCCTGACAAATTTTCTCTTCAAAAGCCCAATGGCGCTCCTCTTCTGAGCCCTGTAGTTTGCCCGCAGAGCACTTAACATCCACATATGGGGTATGTTCTTCCCCAGAAGAAATGGGAACAATTAATTTTTTTTGTGTAAGGGGGTGTATATGTAGTGTTTTACCCTTAATTATGTGTTAGTGTAGTGTAATGTTTTTCGGGTACATTTGCACTGGTGGGTTTACAGCAAGTTTCCCGCTAGGAGTTTGTGCCGTGGCAGAAAATTTGCCGCAGCTTGAACTTGAAGCAGGAGACTCACTGTAAACCCACCCTTGTGAATGTACCCTGTACTGGTTAGAAAACCTTCAGTTAGGTTTTGTTACCTGACTCAGTATGTTCCAACCAGTGTGCTTCTAGCTGTTGCAAAACTACAACTCCCAGCATGTACTGATCGCCGAAGGGAATGCTGGGAGATGTAGTTATGCAACAGCTGGAGGTACGCAACTACAACTCCAAGCGTGGTGAGACAGCCTTTTTCTGTTTGGACATACTGGGAGTTATAGTTTTGCAAGATTTAGAGGGCCACGGTTTAGAAACCACTGCACAGTGATCTCCAAACTGTGGCCCTCCAGATGTTGCAAAAACTACAAATCGCAGCATGCCCAGACAGCAAACTGCTGTGTGGGCATGCTGGGAGTTAAAGTTTTGCAAAATCTAGAGGGCCACCGTTTAGAGACCACTACACAGTGATCTCCAAACTGTATCCCTCTAAATCTTGTAAAACTACAAATCCCAGCATGCCCAAACGGCTGTCTGGGCATGATGGGATTTGTAGTTTTGCAACATCTGGAGGGCTACAGTTTAGAGACCACTGTATAGTAGTCTCCAAACTGTAGCCCTCCAGATGTTGCCAGGCAACTACTCACCGGCTTCCGTAGTCTGCACCAGGGAGCCGCACGTCATCACCGCCCGCAGGTAAGGGACCTCCACCGTTCACGCTACAGTTCCCCCGTTCTGCCCAGATTACCGTCGGTGGGCAGAACGGGGGAACCAAACTTTAACCCCTCCGCCTCTGATCTGCTATTGGTCGGTCGCTTATCAGGACCCCCCTCAGCGATGTGCCGGGATGACTCCTGAAGGATTTCAGCAGGCATCCCAGTCCGGTCCCCGACCGGCTAGCAGCGGGGACTGGAATTCCCACAGGCATACCCATTCGCCCTTAAGGACTCAGGATACAGGGTGTATGCATACGCCCTACGTCCTGAAGAGGTTATAGGAAATCTGTCAGCCTGTTTACCTGCACTTTACCTTATACACTGGGTTATAGTGAGGGTGAACAGGAGTCCAACGAGGTGTCACTTACTTAAATATGTGCAGTAGGTACTGAGATATGTCCCCCAGAATCCACGGCTGAATTCAGTGAATCGCACAGTGTGGTCCGTGCTTCGCAGGGGGTGGGGCTTAGTGACTCCACTAGGATGTGGAGTCACAGACAATGAATATGTAAATTAAGCCGATGAAGCACCGCCCCATTTTATGCGCTACTAGTTTTCCTTTAACACCTTAAGAAGTTTTTTTTTCGTTTTTTCCTCCTCACCATCTAAAAATCATAACGCTTTCAGTTTTCCACCTACAGACCTATATAAAAGGGCTTGTTTTATGCGCTACCAATTTTACTTTGTAATGACATCAGTCATTTCACCACAAAATATATGGCGAAACCCAAAAAAATTTATTGTGGGACAAAATTTAAAAATAAAAAGCCATTTTGTAATTTTTAGTGGCTTCCGTTTCTACGCAGTGCACTTTTCGGTAAAAATGACACCTTATATTTATTCTGTAGGTCCATACGGTTACAAGGATACCCAATTTATGTAGGTTTTATAAAAAAAAAAAAATTATAAAACTACATGCACCAAAATTTGTATGTTTAAAATGGTCATCTTCTGACCCCCTATAACTTTTTTATTTTTCTGTATACAGGGCTATATGAGGGCTCATTTTTTTATCGGTACCATTTTTGCTTTGATGGGACTTTTTCCTCAGTTTTTATACATTTTTTTAGGGTATCCAAAATGCTCAAAAATACGCAATTTTGGACTTTGGAATTTTTTGACCTATACACCATTGACCGTGTGGTTTAAATAACATTTTTATATTTTGGACATTTACGCGATACCACATATTTTGTATTATGTTTACATATTTTTTATATGGAATTTGGGAAAAGGGGCGATTTAAACCTTTAGTATATAACTTTTTTTTTTTTTTTAAACAACATTTTAAGTCTCCATAAGGGACTCTTACACGCAATCTTTGATTGCATGCACAGTTCAATGCTATGCCTTAGCATAGATCAGTGTTATCTGCACTCGATCGCTCCAGGCTGGAGCATCGCAGGAGAAATAGGACAGTGAGGAGGCAAGAAAGGGTCCACCCGCCATCCTCTAGGCTGATGGAGACACCACGGTTTCAGCTGCTGGGAAAGCTTTATTTATTTATTTTATTTTAGATGGGACGATCTTTGATTGCAGCATCTAATGGGTTAATGCCAGGCATCACTGCGATTGGTGATGTCCAGCATTAGACATCGGTTCCAGATGTTGATAGCTGCTGGGACCACCCTGCTATGATGCGGGGTCAGCTTGTGAGGTTAAAAAGCTGAAGAGGTTACAAAGCTTTGTATCATATCTTTCTCCTTGCTCACAATGTGTGACTTCTTGGCAGGAGAAAGTGGGTATTGCGTAGTAGGTGCAATGTCACTGAAGCCTGAGAGTTTGGTCTCCTGACAGGCTGGGAAGAAACCAAGCTAACTGTTTGACTTGTGGCAGGGAACAGAATAGAGCCACCTAGTGGCTGTTTTTTCAATCACATAAACATAAGGAACAAAATAGTAAAAGTTTAGTTTGGTGTCAGGTACTCTTTAAAGTGCGCAGAGTGTAGGGAAACTGCCAAATAATAGTAGGAGAGACCAATAAAGGTAGGCCTGCTTGAAGAAATGTGTCTTTAAAACAGTGGTTGTTGGTTATAAGTCTGAGGAGTCGGGGTATCGAGTTTCAGAAAACTGGCATAGCACAAGCAAAATCTTGTGGATGGGAGTGAGGTTCGGAACTTCGGATTATAGAAGAGATTACTTTCAGATCACTAGCAGAGTGAAGAACATGTTAAGGATGGTAGACAGATGAGGGAGGAGATGTAGGGAGGTGCAGCACTGTGGAGAGCTTTGTGGGGAGTGTGAGGATTTTGTACTATATTCTGGACAAAATGGGTAGCCAAAATAATGACTTACACAGGGGGAAACATCAGTGTAATGGACTGGCAATGGATGTGGCATTTAGGATGGACTAGAGAGGGGAGAGTTTACAGAAGGGAAGGCCTGTTCATAAAGAGTTACAATATCCATGGCGAGAAGGAGTTAAGGTAACAACAATATTTTAGCTGTTTAAACAGTAAGAAAAGGGCAGGTTCTAACTACGATTTTGAAGTGTAGGTTACAAAAGTGAGAACGGGACTAAGTATAACATAACTTCAAGACAACAGGATAGCTGCCCAGGAGTATTGGTAGTTCTACACACTGAGATGGCCACATAAGGGTTGGGTAGTTAATTTGATGGAGGAAATACAAGAAGTGCTGTAGTTTTTATACATGATGTTTGAGAGAGCAGAGACTTATTTTGTAGTGCAGGAGTGATATCATTGGAAGAGGTATAGAACTGTGCGTCATTGGTGTAAAGATAGTACTGAAAACCAAATCTACTGTGTAGAGAGAAAAGTGGGCCCAGGACTGATCCCTGGGGAACACAGACAGCAAGAGGAAGAGGGGAAGAAGTAGAGCTGGAAAATGAGACACTTAAAGAGAGGTAGGAAGAAAACCAGGAGAAAGCAGAGTCCTCAAAAGGGGTACTCCTCCAAAAACATCTTATCCACTATCTAAAGGATAGGGGATAAGATGTTAGATCCCGGGGGTCTCGCCGCTGGGGACCCCCACGTGCCCCCTCCATTCGATGTGCAGAGTGAAATCTGCTCTGTGCCTGATGACTGGTGATGCGGCCGCCACGCCCCCTCCATTCACTTTTATGGACATCCTAGCCTTCACACCTCCTCCCATTGACATGAATGTAGGGGGCGTGGTGTGACATCACGAATGCGGAAGCTGCAAGCTTCTGCATTCCTGATGACACCGCTGCTGGCATGGAGATGTTGGGGGTCCCCAACGGTGGGACCCCAATGATCTAACATCTTATCCCCTATCCTTTGGATAGGGGATAAGATGTATGTGGCAGAGTACCCCAAAGGCTCTCCGGGCATGCTGGGAGTTTTGCAACAGCTGGAGGCAACCTGGTTGGGAAACACTGCCATAGACATTCGTCCCAGAAGCTTTGTGGCTTGTCCTTTGGAAAGCTGAGACAAAATTGGAGCTTTTTGGCAAGTCCCACCAGTTCTATAGAAGCAGACACAAAAATGAAGTATACAAAGAAAAGAACCCTGTACCTACTGTGAAGCATGGAGGAGGCTCAGTTATGTTTTGGGGCAGCTTTGCTGCATCTGGCACAGGGTGTCTTGAATCTGTACAGGATACAATAACATCAAGACTAAAAAGGCATTCTGGAGTGAAATGTGCTGCCCAGTGTCAGGTAGCTTGGTCTCAAGTCATCCAAAAGGATAATCGCAGGCAAATCACAGCTTAGAATGGCTAAGAGCAAAACGTTGGAATATTGCAAAGTGGCTTCTAGGAGCCGAGATCTTAATGCTATTGAACATCTGTGGAAGGGGCTGAAACATGCCGTCTGGAAAAGACACCTTCATACCTGAGACAGCTGGAGCAGTGTCTTATGGGGAGTGGGCCAAGATACCTGGAAACAAGTGAAAAAGTCTCATTGAGAGTTACAGAAATCTCTGGATTGCAGTGACTGTCTCAGTAGGCAACAACATATTGGGGATATTTATCAAAGCCTGTGTAGAGGAAGAGTGGTGCAGTTGCCCACAGCAACCAGATTGCTTCTTTCATTTTTAATAAGGCCTGTGAAAAATGAAAGAAGCAATCTGATTGGTTGCATGGGCAACTGCACCACTCTTCCTCTACACAGGTTTTGATAAATCTAAACAGAGAACCATAACAGTTTCATTATTTTGTTTTTCAAAATTATTCTGTTGATCCACAATTCAATTTCATTTCAGCACACTTTTAGCCTTTATTACTTTTGTCAGTTTCAAGTTATTTCAGAGAGCATTGTGTTTTTGATTTTGTCTTTAACAAAAGGGTAACAGCAATTTTGCCCATGTCTTTAAAAGTAAATCTGTCACCAGTGTCACCTGCACTAACCTGTCGATACCGACAGGTAGTGCAGGTGACACTGATGACAATGGTACTCACCTTGTTCCGTTCCGTGGCAGGGATCTCCGTTAATCTTGTCCGTTAGCTCCAGCTCCGGGCACCCGGCTTGGGGCATGGGCGGAGCTTAGTGATGTCACCGCTGCTGTGAGACCTAGCAGAGAGCAGCAGCGGTCTGGGGCATGGGCGGAGCATAGCGACATCACCACTGCTGCTCCCTGCTGGGTCCCATTGCTAGAGAACAGCAGCAGTGACGTCACTAAGCCCCGCCCGTGCCCAAGCCAGGTGCCCGGAGCTGGAGCCAATGGACAAGATTACCAGAGATCCCTGCCACAGAATGGGACAAGATGAGTACCGTCAGGTTACTACCGACAGGTTAGTGCAGGTGACACTGGTAACAGATTTCCTTTAAATGCAGCTGTCAAGGTAAAAGGCAAAGTCAGAGTCAATTTGACTGCAAGTTGACAAACCAATCTGCTCACCTGTCATGACTGGCCAATTTTTACTACAGCGCCACCAACCCTACAGCTTACATATATTTATGTATGTGCATATTTTAAAACATCTAGAACTTTTAAAGTTTATATTGTGTTTGTAACGTTTACAATGCCCTCCAAAGTTCATTCTTTAGCACCACTCTGCTATGAATAGTTTAGATCGAGCTGGCCATCTCACATTTCTCATCAGGAAATGTTTTACAAAAATGGAAGGAACCAGGTCCTTAGTGTTAATATAAATAAATAAAATATATAACTGTACTCAGCCCAATGAGCTCACTCAAAAGCTTAGGAATCAGGAAAAAAAAGTGTAACCCACATGGGATAATTTATTTACTATAATTTTTTTTCAAATGAGTACTATGGGGATTTGCTTTTTTTATTAACCCTCTGTGCTGGACTGCAAAAAGAAACTTTAACTCTACTTCCTACATATCCTCGTTGTGCCGATATCGGTGTCCCATTCTCCAGTCCCCGTCTTGTTCCGCTTCCTGAGGGACGGTGTGTCACACTGCTCTCAGCGTATTACCGGCTGCAGCGGGACATTGCTGCAGCCAGTGATATGCTGAGCACAGCATGACTCACCGTCTCACAGGAAGCGGAAGAAGACAGGGACCGGAGAATGGGACACCGATATCGGCACAAGGGGGAAACGTAGGAAGTGGAGTTAAAGTTTGTATTGTTTCATTTTGCAACCCGGGCACAGAGGGTTGTTAAAAAAGCATATTTGTAAATACGGTGTCGGCAGGTTACACTTAATGAGATAGCTTAATTATAATGCTGTCAATTGCTATTCATTTATACTGACCTTTATTATATAGAAATGTAAAACTGCTTTACCACTATACATAAAGAAACCAAGGTAACTAAAGGGTGTGAGCGCCATGGGCAACAACGATTACCCAAAAAAAAACACATATTAGGTACTTTAATTTGTGCCTCTGTTCCTTTGCCGTGACTGAAAATATTAATTTACAAATAAGGTGGCTAAGTGCACTCTAGACAGTCCCTAGCCCTCAGTGCACAGTGATATTTTCGGCCTGCATCTTCCATGTTAACGCGCCTCCATGTATATTCATGTTCCTCTTCTGTTGAATCTCACATACTATCTGCTCACAGTGACAATTGTGCATGCACTGATTTACAGTTGAAGCAATCTTTGCGGTGCATGCACAATTTGCACTGTAAGCCAACAGTACGTGAGATCTCACAGAAGAGGAACATGAACATGGCCGGATATTACAGTGCACTTGGGGCTAGAGATTGTCCAGAGTGCACCAAGCCAACTTGTTTGCATATTTATATTTTTGGGCACAGTAGAGGAATGAATAAAGGCACAAATGAAAAAACCTATGGTACCTACATTGAAGGCACTCCGATGTAGCTGCCATGGTGAAAACATGGAGGAACCTTAAAAAGCATATTGTCCACACAGTGGGGAAATATCTTGGTGAAAATCTGTTAAATAGTTCCCCCGAAATTAGCGGTTAGCAGGGGATAGGAGGATAGGAAAGGGATAGACGTTATAACCAAGGGTATGTTGAAGGATTGGGCAAGACAGAAGGAGGGTTTTGCAGAAAAAAAAATGAGTACCTTTAATTCAGAAATGCATTTTATAAGATTTTGGCTATTGAATAGGCTTATTCAAAAGACTATTTTTAGGAGTGATCATTAATAAGGTTTTATCAGTCATATATTGAAATCTTATAGTAGAGGACCAACATAAAGTTATATTCAAGAATACTATACACAGGAAAAGACGGAAAGGATGAATAAAGAATGGAACAGAATATATATGATATATATTCTAAAATATTGTTCACCAAATGGAAACCATCAGATCATCCAATTAGATTTTCCATAGGTTGTATTTATTAAACAGGTTTATTGATAAAGCTAAAAAGTTAAAGGGGTACTCCGGCCACAGACATCTTATCCCCTATCCTAAGGATAGGGGATAAGATGTCTGATTGCGGGGGACCCTCCGCTGGGACCCCCGCGATCTCCATGCAGCACCTGCATTCTATGCCAGGCTGCTACTTGAGGAAACCTCTGTGTTTCCGGGACTGGAGACGTGATGTCACTCCACGCCGCTCGTGATGTCACACCACACCACACAACTTTTGCATACGACT
Organism: Hyla sarda; assembly: GCF_029499605.1. Lineage (NCBI taxonomy): Eukaryota > Metazoa > Chordata > Amphibia > Anura > Hylidae > Hyla > Hyla sarda. The sequence goes on from NC_079193.1 coordinate 291,861,738, forward strand.
GTATAGGTCAGAAAGGTTCCTTGTATGCTTTTCTGGAGGAGACATTCATTTTCCCTGTAGACTGGCACCCCATCATCTGTTGTACTGTACAGCCTGCCCTGACTGTCCTAGGACTGCTTGGCTAAGAGAGAACACTTGCTAATAGTAGTAGTAGAAGTTCCCTTATGTTCCCAGGACAGGAGAGGCAGGGCACAATGTCAGTACAGCAGAATTTGCCGAGCAGGAGTGACTGCCAGTGTTCAGAGGAAAAAGCAGCTGTTTTCTCTGCTGAGTAGAGCCTGCTGTACTTTACACCTTGTAAATTACATTACTTTACAAGGTCCAAACTGCAGAACCAAAACATGATCACATAGTACACCTAAATACCACCATACAGTTGCCAAGTAATACTTGTGCACCACTTTGTACCTGAAATAAAGTGAAAATCTATGCAAACGCCTGTTAGCACCGTACAGTACAGTTAAACCCAGTTACTCACAGGTGATTGAGTTACTCACCTTCCCCTTCCTTCTTCACTCAACCTAGACTGCCATAAAACCTTATACCAGCCACAACTTGTATTCGCAGAGATTGCAAACAAGATCTATTTGCCCTCTTACTTTTCCACCACCGCCCTACTTTAGAGTACTATTTCCACATATTACACCAGTGCTGTTTACTCATCCCCAATAGTCTCCCCCCCCCCCAATGTGTCTATTAAAGACTTCTGCCGCAGGTAAGATGATAAATGGGTGCAAATGAGCTACAGTGCCAGATGGCGATTGTCTACATCACACCATAAAATCTGCAATGGACTACAGAATTGGTATGTCAAGAAATACCAGAGATGACAAGCACAGAAGATAGTTCCTGGAGAAGTACATATCCAGACCTTGAAAATTTCGAATTGTCACAGGTCATAAATATAGATATAAATCTTCATCCAACATGGTCAAAAGATTTTGCAATTTGTCATGACACCTGCAGGCTAGTCTCCGTGCTAGACCCAACTTCTATGAGGAAAGGCAGAAGCTAGGTGGCCAGCAAGCCTAGAAAGGTTTGTATAGATGCATGATGTTTTGGGAAGTTTTCTACTGAGGTCTAAGAAAGATCTTACTACCAGCCAATAGTAAAGGTGACTCTAAGAGTGGTCTTGTTGAGGACCGGCAGGGCTTCGGGCCGCGAGGCTCTGTAACATGATCCCGACTCACACATCAGGATGATTGACAAGACAGGAGCCTGCACAGAGCCCTACTTTTCCCGCCCTCACTTCCTGTATTTTGACCCCCTTTATAGAGACACGCAGGCAATGACTGCAGGGACAGCATTTTTTCAGCCAAAAATATACAAATTTTATAATCAATGTATATTACAAATATACATATAGTATTATCTACATTATATCAAAAAATTTTGTTAATGACAGATACACTTTAACCCCTTAACCTGTTAAGGACCAAGGGCGTACCTGGGTCCTTTCCCTTTCTATAAGGCGGTTCCACGGAGAGGCCCTGCGTCATAGGGGGTTGGGCCCAGCCTCTAACAACGGCCGGGACCCATGGCTAATAGCACGCAGCACTGATCACGGTGCCGCACGCTATTAACCCTTTAGATGTGGCTTTCAAAAGTTGATCGCCACATCTAAAGTGAAATTAAACTACCCCCAGCTAGCTCAGGGGGCTGTTCGGGACCGCCGTGGTGAAATCATGTCATCCTGACCAGCTATAGGACACGAGGAGGGTCCCCTTACCTACCTCCTGGTGTCCGATCGCCGAATGACTGCTCAGTGCCTGAGATCCAGGCATGAGCAGTCAAGGGGCAGAATCATCGATCAATGGTTTCCTATGAGAATCCATTGATCAATGTAAAAGATCAGTGTGTGCAGTGCTATAACATAACATTGCAAAAAAAAAAAGTAGAAAAAAATTAAGATCATTTAACCCCTTCCCTAAGAAAAGTTTTTTTTTTTTTTAAATGGGAAAAGTGTAAATAGAAACAAACATATGTGGTATCGCCGCGTGCGGAAATGCCCGAATTCTAAAAACATATTGTTAATTAAACCGCACTGTCAGTGGCGTACGCACAAAAAAATTGTGTATTTTTGGTCACTTTTTAAATCATGAAAAAATGAATAAAAAGCGATCAAAAAGTCTGATCAATACAAAAATGGCACTGCTAAAAACTTCAGATCACGGTGCAAAAAATGAGCCTTCATACCGCCGCATACATGAAAAAAAAAAAAAGTTATAGGCGTCAGAAGATGGCAATTTTAAACGTATACATTTTCCAGCATGTATTTATGTTTTTTTCCCCCCATCAAACCTATAAGTAGGGTATAATTTTAACCATATGGACCTACAGAATAAAGAGAAGGTGTAATTTTTACCGAAAAATGTAATTTTGTCGCACAGTTATTTTTCTTACCGTTTTGCCATACATTTTTGGGTAAATGACTGATGTCATTACAAAGCAGAGTTGGTGGCACAAAAGTTAAGCTATCATATGGATTTTTAGGCGCAAAATTGAAGGAGTTATAATTTTTCAAAGATAAGGAGGAAAAAATTTAAGTGCAAAAACAGAAAAACCCCTGGTCCTTAAGGACATAGATTTTTTTTTCATTTGTGCACTTTAATTTTTTCCTCCTAACCTTTTAAAAATCATAACCCTTACAATTTTGCACCTAAAACTCCATATGATGGCTTATTTTTTGTAACACCAATTCTACATCAGTCATTTTACAAAAAAAAAATCTATGGCAAAACAGGAAAAAAATAATAATTGTGCGAAAAAATGGAAGAAAAACGCCATTTTGTAATTTTGGGGGCTTCCGTTTCTACGCAGTACATTTTTCAGTAAAAATCACAACATCTTTATTGTGTAGCTCCATGCAATTAAAATGATACCCTACTTATATAGGTTTGATTTTGTCGTACATGCAGGAAAATGTATACGTTTAAAATTTCTTCTGACCCCCTATAACTTTTATTTTTCCATGTACGGGGCAGTATGAGGGCTCATTTTTGTGTGCCGTGATTTGAAGTCCTTATCGGTACACATTATGTTTTGATCGGAATATTTTAGCGCTTTTTATTCATTTTTTTTATGGTATAAAAAATTACCAAAAATACGCTATTTTGGACTTTGGAATTTTTGTGTGCGTACGACATTGACCGTGCGGTTTAATTAAAGATATATTTTTATAGTTAGGATATTTCCGCACGAAGAAATACCACATATGTTTATTTTTATTTACACTGGTTTTTTTTATGGGAAAAGGGGGGTGATTCAAACTTTTATTAGGAAAGGGGTTAAATCATCTTTATTAACTTTTTTTTTTTGCAATGTTATAGCCCCCATAAGGGACTATAACATGCAGTACATTGATGCAATACACTGATCAATGCCATTGAATTTCAATGCATTGATCAGAGTTATCGGCAGTTGATTGCTCAAGCCTGGATTTCAGGCGGACGCGCATAAGGCAGGTAAGACACCCTTCTGCTGCATCCTAGCTGATCGGGACATCGCGATTTTACCGCGATGGTCCAAATCAGTCCGACTGAGCTGCCGGGAAGCTTTCACTTTAGACGCGCCATCAACTTTGATCACTGCGTCTAAAGAGTTAATGCCGGACATCTGCCTGGACTGCCATGTCCGGCATTAGCCACGGGTGCTGGCTGCTGATAGCAGCCGGGACCGTGGGGTATGATGCGAGCTCAGCTACTGAGCTCGATTCATAACCCTCCCGTGCCGTTTAGAAACAACGTTTTGCGGCAAGGAGCTAAGTACATAGGTATCCTAGGAGAAAAATTAACCAAAAGAGAATAAAAAAAAAATGTATAATAGGGGAGATTTATCAAACATTGTGAGGGACAGTGGAGCAGTTTCCTAAAACAACCGATCAGATGCTAGCTTTCATATTTCAAAAGCATTTATATTAAAAAAAGAAAAGAAAATTTAAGATACCATCGGATTGGTTGTTATCGGAACCTGTTCCATTGTTCCTCTGCACAAAGTTTAATAAATGTCCCTCATTTAGATACTTAAGGGTAGGGTCACATGTAGTTTATATGCTGCATATTTTCTGTAGCTAATTTTGCTAACCACTGACTTCAATGAGTAGGAAAATATGCAGCAGCAAATACGCAGCATATACACGTGGGACCCTATCCTTAAAATGTAATCTTCGCCTCTAAGCGGCATACTACACAAAGCTTTAAAGGGGTATTCCATTTTTTTTTTATTTGACTATGCTACAGGGGCTATAAAGTTAGTGTAGTTCATAATATATTGTCTGTACCTGTCTCTGATGGTTGATCTCACATTCTTAGGTTATCTTTGCTCTGGATGTTCATTTTTAACAGCATACGAAATTACTCCTATCTCAGGTATTCACCAGGATGCAGTGTGGCAGAGATACCACCTCACATGTCAGGTGATGACAGGGAGCCTGTTCTACTGGGTGGAGTGATCACAGGTAATTTGCAACAGTTGAAGGCACCCTGGTTAGAAAGCACTGGTCTTTCGCATGGATTTCAGCTCGTTTGTGATTCAATGGGTGGGGTGGCTGATGTGTGGGAGAAAAGGGATTTGTAGTAAAAGAGAAAACTCCCAACACGAAATCCCAGTGCACAAAAAGAATGCCACAGCGTTATGGTAATCTCACAACACAGCCATTTAAACCAAAGACAAGCACAGATCCTTCCTAAGCATATCCACTATTGTCTGGCAGGTAAGTTCTAAAACACCCTTATGGTGGATAACCATTTAAAAAAAAAAATAAAATAAAGTGTTTTACCAACAAAACTAAGTTAGTACAATCAAATATAAGCGTATCGGGATGCTCTAAGGCAGTCATAACCAAGAGCAATGGGCAAATGCCTAACCAGAATGGTCATTAACCCCTTAAGGACGCAGGACGTACTCAAACGTCCCCTTTTCCGAGTCCTTAAGGACTCAGGACGTTTGAGTACGTCCTGTCAAATCCCGGCCCCCCGCCGCTAGCTGGAGGGGAGCCGGTGCCCGATGCCTGCTGAAATCGTTCAGCAGGCATCGGGGCATATCGCCCAGGGGGGTTATTATGCCCCCCCATGTCGGCGATGGCCGCAGATCGCTGGACAATTCAGTCCAGCGATCTGCGGCAGATTCCGGGTCAATCGGGTCTCCAGTGACCCGGAATTACAGGCTGTTCAGGGCCGTCTCCGACGGCCCCGAACAGCCAGAGCCTGCAGGGGTGAGGTGGCACTGGTGCCACCTCACGATCGCCCTGATTCGTCGGCCGGATTAACGGCCGACCAATCAGGGCGCCTGCTGCGGGTGTCACTCCCGCAACCCGCTCCGCCCCTCTTCTGGAGGACGTGAGCGGGTGCGTGACGTGCACCCCGATCCCCGGCGTCAATCTTGGGATCGGGGCCCCAGGAGCGACGGCCGTGGCGGAGACGACGAGGGACTGACCTGTGCGGCGAGGATCGTTGGAGGTGAGTGACAGCCTCCAGCTGTTGCTTAGCAACAGCTCCCAGCATGCAAAAAGGGCATGCTGGGAGCTGTAGTTATGCAACAGCAGGAGGCAGACCACCACAACTTCCAGCATGCCCTTATGGGCATGCTGGGACTTGTAGTTTTGCAACAGCTGGAGGCACATTTTTTCTATGGAAAAGTGTACCTTCAGCTGTTGTGTAACTACAACTCCCAGCTTGCACCAACAGCTAAAGTGCATGCTGGGAGTTGTAGTAATGCATCTGCTGGTTGCATAACTACAACTCCCAGCATGCCCGTTGGCTGTCTGTGACTGCTGGGAGTTGTAGTTTTGCAACAGCTGAAGGCACACTGAGTTATGTAGCAAACCAGTGTGTCTCCAGCTGTTGCATAACTACAGTCCACAGCATCCCCAGCCAAAGTAGTATGCCTCCAGCTGTTGCATAACTACAAGACCCAGCATGCCCTTCCGCTGTCCGTACATGCTGGGGGTTGTAGCTTTTGCAACAGCTGAAGGCACACTGGTTGCAAAACACTGAGTTTGTTACCAAACTCTGTGTTTCACAACCAGTGTGCCTCCAGCTGTTGCAAAACTACAACTCCCAGCATGCACTGATAGACCGTACATGCTGGGAGTTGTAGTTTTGCAACAGCTGGATGTTCCCCCCCAATGTGAACGTACAGGGTACACTCACATGGGCGGAGGATTACAGCAAGTATCCGGCTGCAAGTTTGAGCTGCGGCAAATTTTCTGTCGCAGCTCAAACTGCCAGCGAGAAACTACTGTGAACCCCCCGCCCGTGTGACTGTACCCTAAAAACACTACACTAACACAAAATAAAAAGAAAAAAACACTACGTATACACATACCCCTATACAACCCCCCTCCCCTCCCCAATAAAAATGAAAAACGTCTGGTACGCCACTGTTTCCAATACGGAGCCTCCAGCGGTTGCAAAACTACAACTCCCAGCATGCACTGATAGACCGTACATGCTGGGAGTTGTAGTTTTGCAACAGCTGGACGTCCCCCCCCCCCCAATGTGAACGTACAGGGTACACTCACATGGGCGGAGGATTACAGTAAGTATCCGGCTGCAAGTTTGAGCTGCGGCTCAAACTGCCAGCGTGAAACTACTGTGAACCCCCGCCCATGTGACTGTACCCTAAAAACACTACACTACACTAACACACAATAAAATAAAAAGTAAAAATCACTACAAATACACATACCCCTACACAGCCCCCCTCCCCAATAAAAATGAAAAACGTCTGGTACGCCACTGTTTCCAAAACGGAGCCTCCAGCTGTTGCAAAACAACTACTCCCAGTATTGCCAGATAGCCACTGACTGTCCAGGCATGCTGGGAGTTTTACAACAGCTGGAGGCACCCTGTTTGGGAATCACTGGCGTAGAATACCCCTATATCCTCCCCTATGCAAGTCCCTAATTTAGGCCTCAAATGCGCATGGCGCTCTCACTTTGGAGCCCTGTCGTATTTCAAGGCAACAGTTTAGGGCCACATATGGGGTATTGCCGTACTCGGGAGAAATTGTGTTACAAATTTTGGGGGGTATTTTCTGCTTTTACCCTTTTTAAAAATGTAAAATTTTTGGGAAAAGAGGCATTTTAGGTAAAAAAAATTATTTTTTTTACATATGCAAAAGTCGTGAAACACCTGTGGGGTATTAAGGTTCACTTAACCCCTTGTTACGTTCCCCGAGGGGTCTAGTTTCCAAAATGGTATGCCATGTATTTTTTTTTTTGCTGTCCTGGCACCATAGGGGCTTCCTAAATGCGGCATGCCCCCAGAGCAAAATTTGCTTTCAAAAAGCCAAATGTGACTCCTTCTCTTCTGAGACCTGTAGTGCGCCAGCAGAGCACTTTTCACCCCCATATGGGGCGTTTTCTGAATCGGGAGAAATTGGGCTTCAAATTTTGGGGGGTATTTTCTGCTTTAACCCTTTGTAAAAAAGTAAATTTTTTGGGAAACCAAGCATTTTAGGTACATTTTTTTTTTTTTTTACATATGCAAAAGTTGTGAAACCCCTGTGGGGTATTAAGGTTCACTTTACCCCTTGTTACGTTCCCCAAGGGGTCTAGTTTCCAAAATGGTATGCCATGTGGGGTTTTTTGCTGTCCTGGCACCATAGGGGCTTCCTAAATGCGGCATGCCCCCAGAGCAAAATTTCCTTCAAAAAAGCCAAATGTGACTCCTTCTCTTCTGAGACCTGTAGTGCGCCAGCAGAGCACTTTTCACCCCCATATGGGGTGTTTTCTGAATCGGGAGAAATTGGGCTTCAAATTTTGGGGGGTATTTTCTGCTATGACCCTTTTTAAAAATGTAAAACCTTTGGGAAACCAAGCATTTTAGGGAATTTTTTTTTTTTTTTTTTTACGTATGCAAAAGTTGTGAATCACCTGTGGGGTATTAAGGTTTACTTTACCCCTTGTTATGTTCCCCGAGGGGTCTAGTTTCCAAAATGGTATGCCATGTATTTTTTTTTTGCTGTTCTGGCACCATAGGGGCTTCCTAAATGTGACATGCCCCCCAAAAACCATTTGTCGCTCCTTCCCTTCTGAGCCCTCTACTGCGCCCGCCAAACAATTAACATAGACATATGAGGTATGTGCTTACTCGAGAGAAATTGGGTTTCAAATACAAGTAAAAATTTTCTCCTTTTCACCCCTTGCAAAAATTCAAAAATTGGGTCTACAAAAACATGCGAGTGTAAAAAATGAAGATTGTGAATTTTCTCCTTCACTTTGCTGCTATTCCTGTGAAACACCTAAAGGGTTAAAACGCTGACTGAATGTCATTTTGAATACTTTGGGGGGTGCAGTTTTTATAATGGGGTCATTTATGGGGTATTTCTAATATGAAGGCCCTTCAAATCCACTTCAAACCTGAACTGGTCCCTGAAAAAAAGCGAGTTTCAAAATTTTGTGAAAAATTGGAAAATTGCTGCGGAACTTTGAAGCCCTCTGGTGTCTTCCAAAAGTAAAAACATGTCAATTTTATGATGCAAACATAAAGTAGACATATTGTATATGTGAATAAAAAAAAAAAATATTTTGAATATCCATTTTCCTTACAAGCAGAGAGCTTCAAAGTTAGAAAAATGCAAAATTTTCTAATTTTTCATCAAATTTTGGGATTTTTCACCAAGAAAGGATGCAAGTTACCACAAAATTTTACCACTAAGTTAAAGTAGAATATGTCACGAAAAAACAATCTCGGAATCAGATTGATAACTAAAAGCATTCCAGAGTTATTAATGTTTAAAGTGACAGTGGTCAGAATTGCAAAAAATGGCTGAGTCCTTAAGGTGAAAAAGGGCTCAGTCCTTAAGGGGTTAAACCCCAAACTTCCAACCGGCCACACCGATTCTGTCCCCTTTATTTAATATGCATAGTTCTAGGACAGTGTATTTGGACCATTATAGAACATCTTGACATAATTCTTATCCACTAAAGACCATACAAGTTGTTATAGCTTAAATAAAAAAAAATGTAAATCATTACAAGATGCTCATACAAGTACAGACAAGAAGAGCCAGTACAGCACCTTTGTAAACAATAACCACAGTAATTGTATCAACTAGTAGCACTGAAGTGATACCAAATTGTCCCACACTGGAAACAACCTATATAATGTACATACATTAGTGCCACATATACATGCTGCTCCATACACTAAAGTATTTTCTCAGTGGGCCACACTATATACATAGTATCCTGAACCAATTCAAAGCCGCTCCCAAATACCTCATATTGTAAAAATAGTGACATCTCAACCATGCCGCTAATGGTACTGTGTCCTGGACCCTGAGCGAGCTTTCGCTCCTTCCTCAGGGGACTATTACTACTGTGTCCGTGCCTCACTTATGTAGGGGGAGGAAGACAACTAACTTCCAGAACGCTGTGTAAACTTCCTGGTGCACAGCTTCCAGAACAGCGCATCCGCATCACCGCTGATCAGTATCACGCAGTTACTTCACCGCGTCATTCCGTCGGCTGGCATAGCCACGCCCCTCATGACGTGGGATGCCCGTCAGCATTGCACTGACACGGGAGTGAAAGTCGCTGACCAGGTATGGTGGCGGGCATGCGCACAATGAAGCAGAGCAGCGTTACCAATACAGGGAAAAACTACTCTTTACATAAACTGTCATGTTGTGACCCAGTATTAAAATACCATAAATACAGATCATCTTTAAATATACACAAATAAGTGCATGAATAACAATGTTAATAAATATTACATACGTGACCAAAATAATGTGCTTTCAACACAAATAAAATATAATTGAATACACATTAAAATATTAAACAAATGTGACACCCCAATAATAATAATAATAATAATGATAATCACAATATAAAAAACTAACTAGAATCGTGTGGGCCCCAGAACAAATTATGGACCTGGAAAGAAGATGAAGACTAGTCTCCTGCTCACTGAGGTGGGGAAGGATAGTGGGACGGAGGTGCAGGACCGTCAGGCAGTTAGCTGGGTTTCAGTTAGAAAACGGGGAAGAGGAAAAAAAAAAAAAAAGTGTCAGGGAGGCTAGTCCTGAACTGGCACACCCCAAGTTTGCCCGGTTGGCAGATGAGGGGGATGCCATTTCAGAGCTAGCAGTACTGCAGCAGGACTCTGCCTCTGACTGCCAGGGGGGTGTCTGATCCAGTAAGGAGGGAGGGAGGGAGGAGTGCAGGGCAGGCCAGACAGGTACTGGTAGTGGGAAACTCAATTATTAGGGGGACAGACAGCGCGATCTGTCACAAAGACCGGGATCACCGAACAGTGTGTTGTCTTCTTGGAGCTCGAGTTCGGCACATCGCGGATCGAGTTGACAGGTTGCTGGGTGGGGCAGGAGAGGACCCAGCAGACATGGTACATATTGGCACCAATGACAAAGTAAAAGTGTCCTTAAAAAATGATGGTAGGTGGAGTGTCCTTAAAAATTATTTCAGGGACTTAGGCCGCAAGCTTAAGGCTAGGACCTCCAAGGTATTATTTTCTGAAATATTACCTGTACCAGGAGCCACACCAGAGAGGCAGCGGGAGATTGGGGAGGTAAACAAGTGGCTCAGAAGCTTGTGCAGGAAGGAGGGGTTTGGGTTCATGGAGAACTGGGCCGACTGTCGGATACCAGCTCTACCGTAGGGACGGGCTGCACCTCCATGGGGAGGGTGCAGCTGTGCTTGGGGAGAAGATGGCTAGAAGGGTGGAGGAGTGTTTAAACTAGGGACTGGAGGGGAGGGAACCTATAACCTAGAGGGGGAAGAAAGTGTAGATAGAGAGGGGGGACTTATTAATGTATCTGAGGGTGGAGCAGAGGGAGGGGTTAAAATAGTTAATAGGGATAGGCTTCATAGGAAAAAAAAACATATGCCATTGGATTGCATGTTGACTAATGGCAAAAGTCTGACCAATGAAACTGACGAACTGGAGTTGAAAAGGTCTGAGGAGAATTATGACATAGTGGGTATAACAGAGACTTGGTTGGACGATAGCTGTGACTGGGCGGTCAACATAAAGGGATATATAGTCTATTCAGGAAGGATCGGACAAAAAGGAAAGGGGAGGAGTTTATCTTTATGTAAAGTCCAGTCTGAAAGCTGCACTGTGGGAGGATAATTGGGAGGGAAACGATAATGTGGAGTCATTATGGGTAGAAATATATGGAGATAAGAAAAAAAAATTCTGATTGGTGGCTTATAGCAAACCCCTAACATAATGGAAGAGGCAGAAGATCAATTATTGAGGCAAACAAGGCGGCAAATCAGAATGATGTGATAATCATGGGGGACTTTATCCTGATGTCAACTGGGAGACTGAGACCTGTGAATCTCATAAAGGAAACAGGTTTCTGACTATAGCTAAAGACAATTATCTGTCCCAAATGGTGCAGGGCCCAACCAGAGGGGGCACCCAACTAGACTTAATATTAACCAAGAGACCTGACAGTAACTAATGTACAAGTAGAAGGACACCTAGGAAATAGTGATCATAATATAATAAATGATAACTTGTTCTTCAATAAGGGAATCTCTCGAGGGGCCACAAAAACAATTAACTTTAGGAAGGCAAAGTTTGATCAACTCAGAGAGGCCCTTAATATAAATTGGAATAATGTCCTCCAAAACAAGAATACTGACACTAAAGGGGAGACTTAAAAATATCTTAAATTCTCACTGTAAGAGGTATATACCTTATGGGAATAAAAGGGTCAGAAATAAAATAAAACCAATATGGATGAATAAGAACGTTAAGGGGGCAATAAATGACAAAAATAAAGCATTTAAACTACTAAAACAGGACCACAGTGAAGAAGCACTAAAAAGCTATAGAGAAAAATGTAAAATATGTAAAAAAAAAAAAACTGATAAAAGTCACAAAAATAGAGACAGAAAGACTCATTGCCAAAGAGAGTAAAACTAAACCCAAAATGTTCTTTAACTATATAAATAGCAAAAAGGTCAAAAATGAAAAAGTGTAGGCCCCTTAAAAAATTATGAGGAAGAAAGTATAAACAGGGATCAGGAATATGCAAATATATCAAAACAAATTCTTTTCCACTGTATTCACCGAGGAAAATGAAATCCCAGGTGAAATACAGAGAGATAAGGTAAACTCCCCAGTATAGGTCACCTGGCTAACCCAGGATGAAGTACAGTGCCGCCTACAATAAATCAAAATAGTCAAATGGCCAAGTCCGGATGGCATTCCCCCGTGTTCTAAAGGAATTAAGTAATGTAATAGACAGACCCCTATTTTTAATATTCAGGGACTCTATAGTGACAGGGACTGTTCCCCAGGAATGGCACATGGCAAATATGCCAATATTTAAAAAAGGGGTCAAAAGGTGACCCTGGGAATTTTAGACCAGTTAGTTTAACTTCTGTTGTATGAAAATAGTTTGAGGGTTTTCTAAAAGGGATGTTATTTTGGAGTTTCTTGATAAAAATAAATGTATGACTCCATATCAGCATGGCTTTATGAGGGATCGGTCCTGTCAAACTAACCTGACCAGCTTTTATGAGGCGGTGAGCTCCAGACTGGACCAGGGAAAAAAAAAAAAAAAAAATAGTAGTAGTATCCCGATGGGGACAGGGCAGCGCTAGGCTGATAATTTGGGTGGTAGGAAGGAGGAAATAACGTTATATACCGTGGAACCACCAAAAGTTACAAAAATACCTTGATACACACATTTGGTCATACCGCCCAGCCCTATCAGCAAGGGCATTAAAGATTAAATGTGGTTGGGTCATTCAGCAATGATCCAAAACACACCGCCCGGGCAACAAAGGAGTGGCTTCGTAAGAAGCATTTCAAGGTCCTGGAGTGGCCTAGCCAGTCTCCAGATCTGAGCCCCATAAAAAAAACTAGGGATCGACCGATATCGGTTTTTTAGGGCCGATACCGATAATCGGTGCAGGTTAGGGCCGATAGCCGATAACTTATACCGATATTCCGGTATAAGTTATCGGCTATTTAACCCCCTGCGACACCGCTGCAGATCATTGATTTAAAGCGGGCGCTTTAAATCAATGATCTGCAGTGGCTTTTGCGGGGCCATAGGCCGCCGCCACCACCCGCTTCTCTCCCCTACCTGCCAGGGTGCTCCGGGCCATCCATCCATCGTTCCTGTAGTGTCCGGGGGCGTTCCGGGTGGAGGGTGGTCCGGTCCGGGCTGTCCTTCTCCGGCGGGCCTCTTCTCCACTCTGGGCAGGCTCCGGCCTAGTACGCTGCATAGACGTCGCTGCGCAGTGACGCCCGTGCTCAGCGACGCACCTGACGTCACGGCGTAGCGGCGTCTATGCAGCGTACTAGGCCGGAGCCTGCCCGGAGTGGAGAAGAAGACCGTGGGAGAAGAAGGACAGCCCGGACCGGACCACCCTCCACCCGGAACGCCCCCGGACACTACATGAAGGAAGGATGGCCTGGACCACCCCCATTACAGGTAAGTTTAATTTTTTTATTCACTCGGAGGGTGGGGGAGGGGCCCGACCGGTATAGCGGTATGGGAAAAAATCCATACTGGTATACCGCCTAGCATCACGGTGGGGGGTGCGACGCGGTGCGGTGGGTCGGAGGTGCGGTGCGGCGGGTCGAGGGGGTGGCGGTCGCGGTGCGGGGGGCGGGGCATTATCGGCTTATCGGCAAGATAATTGCCGATACCGATAATGCCCAAAATCGTGATTATCGGCCGATATCGGCCATACCGATAATCGGTCGATCCCTAAAAAAAAAATTTTGGAGAAAGTTGAAAGTCCGTGTTGTCCAGCGACAGCCCCAAAACATCACTTCTCTAGAGAAGATCTGCATGGAGGAATGGACCAAAATACCAGCAACAGTGTGTGAAAACCTTGCGAAGACCTACAGAAGACGTTTGACCTCTGTCATTGCCAACAAAGGGTGTATACAGTGGGGCATAAAAGTATTTAGTCAGCCCCCAATTGTGCAAGTTCTCCCACTTAAAAAGATGAAAGAGGCCTGTAATTCTCATCATAGGTATACCTCAACTACGAGAGAGACATAATGGGGGGGAAAAAAAAAAAATCCATAAAAATCACATTGTCTGATTTTTAAAGCATTTATTTGAAAATTATGGTGTAAAATAAGTATTTGGTATATAACAAAAAGTTCATTTCAATACTTTGTTATATACCCTTTGTTGGCATTGGCAGAGGTCAAACGTTTTCTGTAAGTCTTCACAAGGTTTTCACACACTGTTGCTGGTATTTTGGCCCATTCCTCCATGCAGATCTCTAGAGCTTGTTTTGGGGCTGTCACTTGGCAACACGGACTTTCAACTCCCTCCAAAGGTTTTCTATGGGGTTGAGATCTGGAGACTGGCTAGGCCACTCCAGGACCTTGAAATGCTTCCTACCAAGCCACTCCTTTTCCTTTGTATACCGTGCGGTGTGTTTGGGATCATTGTCATGCTGAAAGACCCAGCCATGTTTCATCTTCAATGCCCTTGCTGATGGAAGGAGGTTTTCACTCAAAATCTCACAATACATGTCCCCATTCATTCTTTACATGGATCAGTCATCCTGGTCCCTTTGCTGAAAAACAGCCCCAAAGCATGATGCTTCTACCCCCATGTTTCACAGTAGGTATGGTGTTCTTTGGATGCAACTCAGCATTCTTTCTCCTCCAAACACGACTAGTTGATTTTTTACCAAAAAGTTCTACTTTGGTTTCATCTGACCATATGACATTCTCCCAATCCACTTCTGAATCATCCAAATGCTCTCTAGCAAACTTCAGATGGGCCCAGACATGTACTGGCTTAAGTAGGGGAACACGTCTGCCACTGCATGACTTGAGTCCTAGTGTGTTATTGATGGTAGCCTTTGTTACTTGGGTCCCAGCTCTCTGCAGGTCATTCACTAGGTCCACCCATGTGGTTCTGGGATTTTTTCTCACCGTTCTTGTGGTCATTTTGACACCACAGGGTGAGATCTTGCATGGAGCCCTAGATCAAGGGAGATTATCAGTGGTCTGGTATGTCCATTTTCTAATATTTGCTCCCATAGTTGATTTCTTCACACCAAGCTGCTTGCCTATTGCAGATTCAGTCTTCCCAGCCTGGTGCAGGTCTACAATTCTGTTCCTGGTGTCCTTTGACAGCTCTTTGGTCTTGGCCATAGAGTTTGAAGTGTGACTGTTTTAGGTTGTGTACAGGTGTCTTTTATACTGATAAGTTCAAACAGGTGCCATTAATACAGGTAACACTCTTGAAGAAGTTACAGGTCTGTAAAAGCCAGAAATCTTGTTTGTAGGTGGCCAAATACACTGCTCAAAAAAACAAAAAGGGAACACTTAAACAACACAATGTAACTCCAAGTCAATCACACTTCTGTGAAATCACACTGCCCACTCAGGAATCAACACTGATTGACAATCAATTTCACATGCTGTTGTGCAAATGGAACAGACAACAGGTGGAAAATATAGGCAATTAGCAAGACACCCCCAATAAAGGAGTGGTTCTGCAGATGGTGACCACAGACCACTTCTCAGTTCCTATGCATCCTGGCTGATGTTTTAGTCACTTTTGAATGCTGGTGGTGCTTTCACTCTAGTGGTAGCATGAGACTACAACCCACACAAGTGGCTCAGGTAGTGCAGCTCATCCAAGATGGCACAACAATGAGTGCTGTGGCAAGAAGGTTTGCTGTGTCTGTCAGCGTAGTGTCCAAAGCATGTAGGTGCTACCAGGAGACAGGCCAGTACATCAGGAGACGTGGAGGAGACCGTAGGAGGGCAACAACCCAGTAACAGGACTGCTACCTCTGCCTTGGTGCCAGGAGGAGCAGGAGGAGCACTGCTCGAGCCCTGCAAAATGACCTCTAGCAGGCCACAAATGTCCATGTGTCCACTCAAATGGTCAGGAACAGACTCCATGAGGATGGTATGGAGGCCAGACGTCCACAGGTGGGGGTTGTGCTTACAGCCCAACACTGTGCAGGATGTTTGGCATTTGCCAGAGAACACCAATATTGGCAAATTTGTAGATTGCTCTTCACATATGAAAGCAGGTTCACACTGAGCACATGACAGTCTGGAGACGCCGTGGAGAACGTTCTGCTGCTTGCAACAACTTCCGGGATGAACGGTGTGGCAGTGGGTCAGTAATGGTGTGGGGTGGCATTTCTTTTGGGGGGGGGGGGGGGGCCACACAGCCCTCCATGTGCTTGCCAGAGGTAGCCTGACTGCCCTTGTGAGACCATATGCTGGTGTGGTTGGCCCTGGGTTCCTCCTAATGGAAGACAATGCTAGAACTCATGTGGCTGGAGTATGTCAGCAGTTCCTGCAAGAGGAAGGCATTGATACTATGGACTGGCCCGGCTGTTCCCCAGACCTGAATTTGATTGAGCACATCTGGGACATCATGTCTCGCTCCATCCACGAACGCCACGTTGCACCAGCCTGTCCAGGAGTTGGCGGATGCTTTAGTCCAGGTCTGGGAGGAAATCCCTCAGGAGACCATCCGTCACCTCATCAGGAGCATGCCCAGGTGTTGTAGGGAGGTCAAACGGGAATATGGAGGCCACACACACTACTGAGCCTCATTTTTACTTGTTTTAAAAGGAGATTACATCAAAGTTGGATCAGCCTATAGTGTGGTTTTTCATTTTGATTTTGAGTGTGACTCCATTTTCAGACCTCCATGGGTTGATAAATTTGATTTCCATTTATAATTTTTGTGTGATTTTGTTGTCAGCACATTCAACTATGTAAAGACGAAAGTATTTCATACGATTAGTTCATTCAGATCTAGGATGTGTTATCTTAATGTTACCGTTATTTTTTTGAGCAGTGTATTTATTTTACCAAGGAATTTATCAATTCATTAAAAATCCTACAATGTGATTTCCTGTATTCTTTCCCCCCATTCTGCCTCTCATAGTTGAGGTATACCTATGATGAAAATTACAGGCTTCATCTTTTAATGTGGGAGAACTTGCACAATTGGTGGCTGACTAAATACTTTTTTCCCCCCACTGTACATTAAAGCACCTCAAAATCTCACTGCACACACAGGGCTGCCGCTGGGTAGCCCTGTGTTTGTTCATAGGAGAATAAGCAGTATATTTCCTGCTGATTATGTCCAGTGTGAAATACTCTGCGTATACGCTATGTGTGACCTTAATCTTATAGGGAATCCTTCTGCTAAATAAACTGACCTGTTTAGAGGGGGGGAGCATATTACAGCTAATGGTCCATACTCCTAACAGCTCACTAGAATTTTATGGAAAGCAGGAGGATTGAAACAATTTGGCAAGGGTTGTGCCATCTCCACCCTTCAAGGAAGGGACTTACAGGTTGTCATGTATGCCTGTATATACAAGTGCCTCTCAATCACTGCAGATAGGAAAGTATGGTGGTAGGGAGGAGTGGGGTAGTTCTCCTGAATACAGTGGACTAATAACTGTTTGCTATATTACTATAGGTCTTCTACTTGCAGAATAGCACAGCCCAATTTCAGGTGTTTTGGCTACTAGGAGTACAAAGCTATAGCTGTAACATACTGACCTTATGTAAGGAAGCATATTCAGCCGATAGATCCACTTAGTAAAAGGGAACTGGTTAATATTTAAATGAATAAATAATTTAATTTCATTTTTTTCTTGGTACACCCTCAGTTTCCAAGATTTTTTTTTTGTTGAATTGTCAGATGTGTGAAAACTTTAAAAGAGAAGGTGAATACTAGGTTCAGAGGGTCATGAACTAGATTCTCACCTCCAAGACGGTATAACACCCCCCAGTCTCATAGTCAGACCAAGAATCTAACATGCAAACCCCTTTTTAATATACAGTTCCTACCCCTGTGATAATTGAGTGAGGAGGAAAAACAATCGCAAAACCCTTATATCTCGGGAATTGAAGCAGGACCCCAGAGGCTACACGGTAATTATTAAAAATTATTTTTTGTTTTAATACTTAACACAGGTCCTGTTAACACGATAAGGGTCAATTCACCGATACATATGTATTGGCAATACACATGGTACATACATGGTACATAATGGGAAGACTAAACAGTCTTCATGGGTCATTTTATAAGGCTACTACCAATAAAAAAAAAAAAACTAAAAAAAATACTAAAATAAAAAAAACTAAAAAAAAAAAATCTATCTTTAGATCATTTCATTTCGAAAAAATAAATACCAAATGAAAAATCAGCAATTTTGTTTTGAACAATATAGAAAACAAAATATTGTCTCACTGAACAGGCTGATCTGTAGAGATCACTTCTCAGCAGTGATCTCCTCATCACAGGCAGGATTACAGTGAAAAGAGACATCTCTAAAGCTAAAGCACAGGATTTTACTGCTGACAATAGATATTCTGTCCTCCTTGTACTTGTCACAGAGCATGCCCAGAAATTAACAGGCAGTCTTTTTAGACTAAGGTTGCCTATGTCACCTGCTGTAAAGAAACTCTCTGGAACTGCTTTTGCAGCATCTCAAGCAAGATTGCTGCACCAAAGGAAAAAAAAAAATCTGCATTTATATAAAACAAAATCTGTTACAGTTTAGACTAAACTAGAACATCTCCAAAAAAAAAAAAAAATAATCAATCTTTCAGGTGACATTACTCTAACCAAAAATGAATCACTCCGACCTTCCTGATCCTTCAAAAGATGGTGACCCCAGGAGCATCTGTCACAGACTGTTGAAAATACTATAAAAAGTCAATAGAAATCCACTGCTTAGCTCAACTGTATGTCCATGAACCCTGGATGCATGTTACAATTTTATATAGGTTTTTTTGGCCAGTAATGACCTTACTCAAATCACCTCTCACTCCATTAACACGTTTAGCAGAACGAGAATATTAATCTCCATGGAACAGGAGGGGTGAGAAGCTGCCAGACACCTCTGGTGCCACTTATCACAGGTGGGGTGCTGATGCACAATCCAATAGTCACGGTTACAAATAGGGACCTTCTAATTTTCAGGTAGGATAACTTCTATTTATAAAGAGTGGGGAAACCTTGTTAATGCCCAATTACAGCTATTTTCAAATTAACACGTATTGTGGCAACCAGAGTTGTTGTCACCATAAACGAACTATAAAAAAGGAGGAGATATCTTAGGCTGGATTAAAGACTCGCCAGCCCTAGGCATGTTAAGTTTTGCCAAAATTCTATTTTATTATTTTTTTTAATCACCACTAAAGCTTTATTTATACTAATCAAATTCATTTATAAACACATTTCGAACACAATTGCTTTTTAATCTAATACTGATGAACGTTTTTGTAGATTTAATCAACTGAATAAGAGGCGAAATGGAGCATAACAAAGACAACTGTGCCTTAATGCATACCAATAACTGTATTACAAGGAGTTTCCAAAAGTATAATAAAGTACCTAAAGAAATGTTTTAAACTTATAAACCACCCATTACTTACCTGTTAACCCCTGCTTATTTTTGCTTACTTTTCCTGCAGCGATGACATACATGAGACTGATGCAGCAAATCACTGGCTAGGTACGACTTCAGAGGTCAATCACATGGATGTATGCACCATCACTACAGAGCGAGCAAACAAACCACTGAAGACCACTGGAGCTGGATTTGGCGGATGACCAATGGTTCCCATATTATAACATTTTCTATAGGTACAATTATTTATAAAATATTTTTGGATAAACCCTTGAAGACATATGAAACAGCATTTTCTTTTTAAATACATGGTTATTTTACATCAATATAAACCAACAAAACAACTATGCCTTAAGCAACACAGCATGAAATATTCTAAACACTTTACACAACCATCTACCCAGAAAGGGACATTGAGCAGGCATTTGATCTATAAATAAAACGTCTATTAAATCTATGTCACAGAAGAAATGTATGCTCACTGCCCTGACTACCTGTCCCTCTAGTCACCATCTTTAGCTCTAAATAATCATATTAGTAGATGGGTTACAATAAATCATTACCTCCTAAATCCTGAAAACTACACAGAAAGGCAAATCCAAATATACTATTATAAGAAATCCTAAAGGAGCATTCCCTTCCAATGCAAACTTATAAATTCTAAAAGTCAATAAAAAAATTAAAAAAAATAAAATAAAAGTGGTGGAAAATATTTCACAGACAAACATGTCATAGAAAACTCAACAGTTAATGTTCCTGAACGATCCTTAAATATTTGGGACAGCACATGGATCACACCAGTCATTGCATCAATTGTCTTTCAAGCTATAAGCCAAAGGGTGGGTAAAATCTAGGTATCTAATAGCAAATAAGAAAAGTACTGAAAGGGTTACGCATATGTTAGGACCCCCAAATTCCTTAAGGACAAGATAATGATTAAAGTGATCCAACTGCAAAGAGTGCCCATGCATGGTATTGCTATTCCCTTTCCCCATAAAAACAACAATTCTGGAGAATCTTCCTTAAAATCTGCAATGTGACATCCCTATTTTGTTGCTCCTAGAAAAATATGAATAAATTGACAATTGGATTTTGCCATGCCCCTTGTCAAAGGGGATATGCTCCTTTAAAACTCCTACATAGTCCAAGATGCCTAGCCTGGATGGGACAGTGTCCGTTTAGGGACACACCCAAACTGGTGTCAACCAGTTGCCAATGTATTCGTACATTTCTAATAGCAATAAAAGAGGAATAACAGCACAGAGATATAAGAAAAAGATACTCAAGGATTGCCATCTCATGTGCAATAGAAGTATTTACTAAAACAGACATGTCAGGACTAGTAACTGATCCTCAAACTTTACTGTTTTCTCAACTTCCTGAACAAAGCAAAATCTATAACTAGAAACTAACAGTCATACATATTTACAGTAAGTGAACACGAGAAACCCTATCCATTCTCTTGTGAGCAGACCTTAGTTATAGCATTGCATAGGTTTGTTTTTGAAGGACATGAACACAGCAAAATCTACATTCAGTCATGTGAAAGGGGCAGCTCTAAGAATACGAATTATATACAGGTATTTTGTTATTTGTATACGAAAGCACATGAATTTGTCGACCCTTATATTTAAACATTTTCAATTTCAACAGTTTCTTATCCTGCAGCTTTATACTAGTTACAAAAAAAAACTTTGTGGAAGATTCTACTTCGTTGCTTCTTACATCAAAACAGTCTTAACTTTATAACGGTCTTCTATAGAATCATAAGATACAGTATCTTAATTAAATAATTTTATTTGCCAACACTTTACTCAACCCCTGATGAGAAGTTGTTTTTATAATCACCAATAGAAAAGGAATCAATAGATCAATTGATACCTAAAACATCTGTAAAACCTCCCTTAACCCTCATAAAACACAAAACAAAGACTTTAACTGAGGAGTCACTAAATGAGGAGCCCATCCTGACAAGTGTCCTCAGCAGTAAATGGTTTTCATAGAGCAGCAAAACTTTCAATAAAGTTTATAAGTAATTGCACAAAATTGCTGCCCTTCTAGCCATGCTTCAGAACAAACATGAAGGTAGAATGATGCAGATCCAAGTAAAAACTGTTTTTGTTACAGGAACATTATAGTGTGCACTGTCTACTGTAATCTATAAAAGACTGGCTATAGTCTGGAAATGGAATAGATTACAGAAAACAAATACATCATATACTCTTTGAAAGATTAAAACACAGCTTCTAACAAGGTCATATACAAGGGAATAAAAGGATTTTTCTTTACAAACCATGGCTCATTCTAATTACTTCTGATTGTAGATTTAGATTTGTGCCCATAGAGGTTCCTAATCATTCCGTGAGCTATTGTATGCTTAAAGGGACAGATCAATTTATTTTTATTAATACTAGTCTAGTTTTTTTATTTATTTTTTGCTTTTATTTTCTGATTGCATTTTTTTTCTGTTTTCTGTATGTCTTTATGGGCAGCCATCTTGCCTGGGTTACATTTAATAGTGTTTAAAGATATGATTTACAGCAGCCACATGGACCATAAGAACCTATGGTCTGGACTGGCTCACTTCTATGGGAGTTTTAGACACTCTGTGACCTGTGCAGAGGTCATTGAGGAGGGAGGTTGGAGGAGGGGAACTGTGACCATTACCTATTGTCAACCGTGGACCTTGTGTCTATATGTAGGTGTTGCTTTTAATTGTAATTCTGCCTGTGATGATAATGTATTACTGCTAAGAAGTCATCTTTAAAGTCAGTCTAGAGTGAAAAGTTCCAAGTTTTTTTTAAATATAGACAGTGCCACATAAAATTAATAGGGGAAAAAAGTCACCAAAAATTCGTAAATATGTTTGAACTTTGAGAACACTTTCCCCTAAAGGGAAAAACATTTTAAAGATCAATTTGTGTTCAACTAAATGAAGTGTCTGGACTTTCTGCAACAGAGAATAGCAACACAGAGAGGATATTAGAATAGACCTCCCTGGAGAAACTTTTTGTATGTAATTATTAATGTATAAAAACTGTCTTTGTATAGGAACACAAAAATGTTTTTTATAGGGTAAAGATAACCAACTTGCACTAATGTTCTAGAACACAGATACACAAATGCAGGAACAAAGACATGTAAGTGGTCACCACACTGTAATTCAACAAGAAATTCAAAACAAAGTGTCTAAAATAAAAGGAATGAAGTGTCCTTTCTATATGGACTATAGTTTATAGTGATGACTTGTACTTTGGAATTCTAGATGGTCACACTGTTCCAACAGTACCTTTTTATAACCCTTTTTCACACCAAATATGAACATTTGACAAATAGTCACACAGTCCATTTAATACATTTCCTACTATGTCAGCTATTGACTCATCATAATGTTTAGTATCTCCTTTATCTTATCTTTTCTATTTTTATTACATCAGTATTAGTTTATGCCTATATATGAGAGGATTGAAGATTTATCTACAAGACTACCAACAGAAATTAAAGAGTTTAGTACAAAACAGACATAACATTGCCAATATTTAATTTGCCCATGTTTTGCACAAAATATGTAGCTTAAGCCTCCTACATGGCTCTAAAGAGGTTCTACATTTTACCAAGTTCTACAAATGCTACAGTTTATAGATTTATTGCCCTACAACTTCTCCCTGATCAACCAAGGAGTACACTATCAAAAGAATTCCCTATTTTGAACAAGAGTTTACTACACTGATATTATGAACACCATATGCAAACTTTAAGGACCTCTATGTAAAATATGTCATCTTCCTGGGTCCCCTTGGCCAATGTTGGCACCCACTGTAAAGAGGTGGGGAAAAAAAGCCATAAAACTCAAATTAGTTTACTACAAAACATTCTCAGCAATAAAGAAGCCACACAAGGCAACCTTCTATTCTCTAATAGGATTCCAAACCAACTATCTTACTTGCATATATAGTATTTTTAGACCTAAATTATAGTGAAGTTGCTTGTTTCTGCCAGAGGAAATCATTTTCAGCATTTCACATAGCCACACAGTCTACTACACCTTTATAAGTTTTAAAAGGCTTGACATTATTGTTTGTTTTCCCTGTCTGGGGAATACTAAATATGTGCAATGTATCAGCCCTCCCATTGAGTGGACATGAATTCTATCAAATGTAAAGAAGGGAGGAGGGACTTGTTTTCACTAGAGAAAGATACAAAATATCTGTACATTTTACCTGTCATCCTAAATAGGTGTTTAGTTGTGTCTCGCCTACAGAGCCACACTTGTACTTTAGTAATACGTATTTGATCTATCACTTGCACCTGCAATAACGTTAACAAGTATAGGATACAATCATGGCCGCTAGGTATATCTAGCCTCCAAAAGGCAGACAAAAACTAAGAACAATATTGAAAAACAAACATTACAAATGTTGTAAACGTTTAAACAATAAATAAAAAAATACAAATACATAGCTAAATGAAGTGATGCATAACGTAGATTTAAAAGATATTGTCTACATATAGATTACTTTTATATCTAAATAGAAAACGCTCATAGGTCAATGTAATACATCAGGAATGGCCATTTACATTAAATTGTAGTTTTTTTTAATTAGCTTTTTATTTGTAGATTGTTTTTAGATTGCAGGTTCTTAAACTAATAGGACCACAGATGATCTAGCAGGGAATTGATGTGAAATACATATTTAATAGTGAACAATGAATTCTACACAAGTCATAGAACTATATTAAAGGGGCTATAAATGATGAGCCGGTCTCTTTTACAAGAATATATTATTTACTTCAGTAATGAGATGATTGCTGCTTTACCACACAATAATCATAGTGTACAGCAATGGATGTCTAGGTTTATTAGTAAAATTACATTAAATTAAAACATGTAAAGCAAAGGACAATGTGTGACAATTACAAGCTTGACATATAACACATATCTGGTTTCCAGCCTCTGCTGCATGACAAATGTAACTTTACATAAATACACTGGACTGGAAGTAGATTCAGTATCATAGTATCTGCCCTGCACTTCTCTTGTTCTACCATGTTTGCAGCAGTGTCAAATTACAATACTCACTCCGCTATCCTATTGGTCTAGGTTAGCTACACAGAAATCCCATCTGAAGAACACAAAGCACCAATCAGATGGGAGCTTAAAACTAATGGAGGATAGCAATAGACAAGGCACAAAATATATCTTAATAGAGAAAACAGACCACATGTCTTATCACAAACAAGGTATTACTGCATTAAAAACATTGCATTGGTTTACATAAAACTCCCTTAAAAGACCTTTGTTCCAATAGGCTAAAGGGAATGAGAAATATATGTATACATTTCTTTATACCTAGACTCCTAGTTGTGTGCTCACATATTAAGGTTTTTAATTGCAATTACTGAATACAAAGTCAGAAACAGATCATGGATGGAGGATACATAAAAAGGAAAGAGACTTTCTCTGCTTTTCAAATACATTCCTGGCTTCGTATTAAATAATTGCAATTAAAAACCTGAACATGTAAACACAGCCTTAAGTCAATTAATGACCAACTTTCAATTTGAGAGGTAAATGTAACATTTTAAATTAATATAATACTTGGAAACAATTTGGTATTTAGATGAAAAGAAACTTTATGGAATCTAAATTTTAATAACTGTAGCTATAGTGGACACATAAAAAAGGTAATACTTTCCCAATATCCTATTTGTATATAATAAGAGCATAAAAAGAAAATCCACATTCAGCCTATATCCAATAATAACCCATCAGATACAGGTAATAAAGCTGTCTATAGCAAGTGGATAAACCTTTAATGTTTAATCACAAACATCTTAGAGTCCAAATAAACTACCCATAAAAAAGGAAATCATAAATGGTTAGCCTGATATAGTATGTTATCAAAATCTATAGGGGGTATTTCAATGTAGCAACAGCTATAGAGTATTAAAGTCAGAGTAATATTGTAGCGTTTTCTTATTCCTTTACTAGTTCGAATAATAAGTAACTGGATTTATGATCCTCCAGCAAAATGGGGAGTCTTTCCTTTATAAAAAAAATATTATAACAAAAAAATATTTACGATAAACAAAATATAAATAGTTCTTTATAAAACAAAGATTTGGCAACAATGTTCTTAGAACCTTTTGCTGTAATTCACATTTCAAAACAATGCAATGCTTCCCACCTGTGCATCTGATCATCATTCAGCTATGGCGCCTGTAATACAGGTCACTTATAAATGGTTGCAATTAAACGTATTGGAACAGGCCCAAGTTCACATGGATATTTAAAACATGTCACTCAGTCAACACAAAGTACAGGCATAAAGATGTGTACACATTACAACACAGCAAGATATTCTGTATATCTTCTCATAAGCAGAATTGTTCGAGTTAAAGGTTAAAGTTAAAAGGTAGATAAATAAGACTGCTAAAAGTATCAAACATTAACAATTTACTGACCAGGATTAGAATCAATGGCATTGCAGACAGCATAAAAGGTCTTAAAAAACAAACAAAAAGAAAAAAGCAAAACATTACTAGGAAACTAAAACTATGAATCCAGTTAAAGGGGTATTCCAGGAAAAAAAATTATATTTTATATATCTCTCAACTGGCTACAGAAAGTTAAACAGATTTGTAAATTACTTCTATTAAAAAATCTTAATCCTTTCAGTACTTATGAGCTTCTGAAGTTAAGGTTGTTCTTTTCTGTCTAAATCCTCTCTGATGACACCTGTCTCGGGAAACGCCCACTTTAGAAGAGGTTTGCAATGGGGATTTGCTTCTAAACTGGGCATTTCCCGAGACACGTGTCATCAGAGAGCACTTAGACAGAAAAGAACAACCTTAACTTCAGAAGCTCATAAGTACTGAAAGGATTAAGATTTTTTAATAGAAGTAATTTACAAATCTGTTTAACTTTCTGGAGCCAGTTGACATATATATATATATATATATATATATATATATATATATATATATATATATATATATATGTTTTTTCCTGGAATACCCCTTTAAGTTTTTATTTAAATATACAATGAAATAATATACTTCTATTGCATTTCCAGTCTTTATAGATCACTTGAGTTCTATTAGATTTAAAGGTATGCTGCTGTTTACATACAAATAACTGCACTATGCATGCTCATGGGTCATTTAAAGAGACAGTACACTGGATTTGTGATTGAGGTCACCAGGGTAGTACTGCTAAACAAAGACATGGCTCTTAAGAACCACATGGTCAATTTTCAGCATTTCTACTTGAAATATTATAAGCAGCCATCTAACCTGTTTTACAGGTTTTTCTTTAAAAATGCTGTGCTCTCCAGTTGTTACAAAACTACAACTTCTCAGCATCCATTAAGGACTAAGGGCTGTGGAGCTGCAGTTCTATAAGCAGCTGGAGAGTCACAAGTTGGGGGGGGGAACACTTATGGAGGTCATAGCCCTGTCTTTGGGGTCCCACCACAGATCTTCAAGTGGAGGGGAACTAAGGGAGTTGTCTGGAATCCCTGATCAATGCAACACATCAAAATACACAATGTAACTTTGTAGAGAGTCCATTTAACAAGTATGCTGCCCCCTCTGCTACTCAAACATGAAAGATGTATTGCACACAGTACATTGCAACATCTGAACAACTGGTATCTCTAGAACAGTGGTCTCCAACCTGCGGACCTCCAGATGTTGCAAAACTACAACTCCCAGCATGCCCGGACAGCCGTTGGCTGTCCGGGCATGCTGGGAATTGTAGTTTTGCAACATCTGGAGGTCCGCAGGTTGGAGACCTCTGCTCTAGAAGGTGTTCACTTTAGCACACATGTAACTAATAGCAACACTTGTTTTGCATGCAAGGTGTCCGGCAATACACAGAAACATGGGAACTTATAGAATGTGATAAAGATCCCCCAACCCCACGTGGGAGCAACATCAGCAACAATACACATCAGTGCAGTTCAGGACAATCCACTATGCCTCTCATTCTTCATACACAGAAAGGCTACAAGTCATAGAGGATTGTCCCAGCAGGTGAAATGTAGCAAAAGTATAAAACAGAAAAGCAAAAACACTTAAAGATGCTACTTTCCCTAGCTCAGTCCTGCACTATCCAGAACACAGGCTGCAGCACAGCACAGCACAGCACAGCACAGCACAGCAATGGCTGAGTGTTTCACAGCAGCAGGGGGGGGGGGGGGGGGAGGCAAGAGCTTGCTTTGCAAAGATAAGTTTTTTTTTTTAGCCTGTAGAAAAGTGACAAGAGAGATAATTTACATCACCTCCAAAACCACTTAAAAAACACATTCACTAATGCTAGCCCCCATGCATGGACCTTGTCCAACCAGAGAAGCCCTGGGCACAGATTATATAAAAAGGCAAAAAAACAACACACAACCACACATTAGAAGCCGGCAGAGATCCTCAGATTTAACAAAAAATAGTCACCCAGCAAGGGCAATGCAGTAACCCAGGGGTTAGGCTAAAACTATCCAAAACTTACAGGAAAAAAAAAAAAAAAGTAAAATATAAAAAAACACCTAAGTGCAGCCTGCAGTGACTCCAGAGCTGCAGGGGGTCACCGGGACCTGATCCATTCACAAAAACGCTGCACACAACCCGACTGGGGATTTTTAACTATTTTTAATGATTTTTTTATTTGTTTTATGCCTCTATACTCCCTCCATTTTGGTTGTTTATGATACTGACAACAAGCTGTCCCAGTAACCCGTCCTCCATCCCCCTCTGCCAGAATCCAGGCACACATCCACTTTCAGGGGGGGCTTTAGGGGTATATCCCTGAAATCAGCGTACACCCCCTTTAGTAAAGATGTGGAGGGGTGTCGGGGGGGGGGGGGGGGCAGACAACTTTCCTGACCTAACCTAGCAGCCCATACCCACCTCCTGAGAAGAGCATGGAAATACAGCGAGAACCTCGAGAGATCCGGCTTTAAACCGCACAGGGTGAAGGTGAAGCCCCTGAAGAAACTTTGGGGGAGATCTGGAGACTTTGGGGTGAACGTGTGATTTTTGCGGAATTTTTGCACTTCTTTTTGCTCCCCCAGCTCGCTCTCCCTTCGCTTTCATGTCTTCCCCTCCTCTCCCCGCTCCCAGCTCTGCTCCTGTCACAATATTAAGTGCAAGAAAGAAAAAGGAAAACTTCCCTGCTAACTTCTTTTCTTCCCCCCCAAAGTTTACCAAAACTACTTTCAATTGACACCAACTCCCCCAAAAAGTGCCGGAGCCCCCCAGAAGCAGCAGAACTGCTCCCACTGAGCCATTCCCTCAGATTCTCATGCCAGCTCCCAAAAAAATATTTATAAATAGAATAATACAGATAAATCTGACTTTTCTGAGTAAACTTTCTCCCCTGGATTTTTCTCCCAATAAAGTCCCTGCACCAGGAGGAGAGGAGGGGGTGATTTCCAATAACTTTTTTTCCTCCTCTCTCTTTCTCCCCCTCCTCCTCCTTTTCTCGTCCCCCCCTTTCCCATAATTTAAATAA
Source organism: Hyla sarda (assembly GCF_029499605.1). Classification (NCBI taxonomy): domain Eukaryota; kingdom Metazoa; phylum Chordata; class Amphibia; order Anura; family Hylidae; genus Hyla; species Hyla sarda. Next base: position 291,890,615 of record NC_079193.1, read on the forward strand.
CCCTGATTTTCTATGCTTCAGAGGTGGCTGCGCCAGTCCAAACCCCCTGAAAACTCACCGCGGGAGCTTTAACATCCTTCCTGCGGTCGATTTCCGGGGTTTAGGTGCCTTTCCGATTTTTTAATAATTTTTTTCCCATATTTTTGCCTGGACGCTGCGGGCCTGGAAATTGTTTGCTTTCCCCTCTCTCCAGCAGCCATTGTAGTGTATGCGCTGCGGTGCAGCCCAGCTTGAATCGGGAGACGCGCCCACCGCTATCCCCTCCCCTTTCTCCGCCCGCGCTACGCCCCTTTGCTTGATCCCTTCAGGGGCTCCGCCAATCCCGTTTGTGGTGCTGTCACCGCATCGGCCTGTGATTGGTTACGGAGAACGTCAGTCATCTATGAGCGCTGTTTTGAGGCGGGGCTGAGGCGGAGACCTAGAGGAGGCGGTGCGTTATATCATTGGCTGAAGGAGCTGTCAGTCCAACAGAACGTGTACGCGATAGGGTGGCTGAGATGTCAATGTTTGACAGGCGGGGCTTAATCAGCAGGTTAGTATGTCCTAGTACTTAAAGGGGTGCGAGGCTAGAAGTTGACGTATTTCGAATTGGAGTTGTCCGGCTTTTGAGAGGGTGTAGTTGTCACCTTCCTGGCCGGCCGCATTGTCACCATTCTGTCCTAGTCTCTCGGCCGCCAGGGGCTGCTGGGTCACAGCTGGGAGGTGAGTGCGGACGCTCCTTTGCACCGCACAATCTGCACTACAGCATACAATGACACAACATGACACCGGCCCCTGCACATGTCTCCTTCAGTCACACTGCTGCCCTTGCTGCCTGTCAGGGTCATGACTCCTAGGAGTCGCATGTGGGTGCTCGGCCTGACTGCTCTGGGTCACACTGATAGGAAACTTCACGTCTTTCTAGGAAATGGGTTGACCCAAGGAGAATCGGGTTGTCACTCACATGACTTGTCACTTTTTCACATGACACATTAGTTTCCCCCTTTAGTGGGTGACACTTGCCCACTCAGTGCAGTATTCCCGCCATTGGATTATGTTTGATGTCTGGATTGTAAATATTTACTTTTCTTTATGAATTTTGGAAGTGTGTTTGATTCTCACAATGAGAAAACAATTCTGCAAGTTGAAAATATGTCTTCATTGGCCATATTTTCCATCATGGTTAAGAATGTTTTTCTATCCCCTTTTTTTTTTTTGCACAAAAATGTGCCCTTTCTTGTTGTCTAGTACAGTGGCTCGCAACTGTTGCCACCATAGGCTGTCCTGGCATGCTGGGAGTTGTAGTTTTGGGTTTTGCAATAGCTGCTTGTTTGCATTATGGGCTTGAATTGGTGTACCCTCAAAGTTTGCACCATGTTGGCACAGTCTAGGATAGGGATCCTCCACCTGTGGCTCTCCAGCTGTTGTCCAAAAACTCTGCTGGGATTTGTAGTAACTCAAAAGCCATAGGTTGGGGATCACTGGACGAGAAATATTGGGCTGCTTTTTTTTGCCGTGTAGACAAAACCCTTGAACTGTCAGAAACCTGCATCTTGTTGCCATAGACTAGAACAGCGATCCCCCGAACAGCGATTCCCCCAACCTGTGGCCTTCCAGCTGTAGAAACATTCTCTAGGATGCTCAAGAGCCACAGGTTGGGATTGCGTCTGCTTGTTCTAATGTAAGGGCAGAATCCTTGGTCAAAAGTTGCACCATGTCAGTGTAGCGGAGGACAGGGGTGGCCATGCTGTGGCTCTCCAGCAGTTGCAAAACCACAGTTCCCAGAATGCTGGGAGTTGTAGTTTTGCAACAGGTTTGAGATCACTGGTCTCCTTATTAGCCTTTGGCTGTCTGGGCATGCTGGCACTTGCAGTTTTGCAATAGCTGGAGAGCAGCAGGTTTGTGATCACTGGTTTCTTATTTGCCTTTGGCTGTCTGGGCATGCTGGGGTTTGTAGTTTTGCAGCAGGTTGCGTTTGTCTGCTCTAGAATAATCGTAGTTTGCAATTTCATTGTGCTCCTTCATAGACTGCTGTGATAGCTTATTATAAAGCAGTGGTCTCCAACCTGCGGACCTCCAGATGTTGCAAAACTACAATTCCCAGCCGTTGGCTGTCCGGGCATGCTGGGAGTTGTAGTTTTGCAACATCTGGAGGTCCGCAGGTTTAAGACCACTTTTATAGAGGATGTACAGGATAGAGAAAGTGTATTGAATTGCAGGAATGGACGTGAGTGAATGCAGTTTAGCTCAGGGAGCCAATACCTACTGTTGTGAGTTGGGATGAGCGAACTTACAGTAAATTCGATTCGTCACGAACTTCTTGGCTCGGCAGTTGATGACTTATCCTGCATAAATTAGTTCAGCTTTCAGGTGCTCCCGTGGGCTGGAAAAGGTGGATACAGTCCTAGGACTGTATGCACCTTTTCCAGCCCACGGGAGCACCTGAAAGCTGAATTTACGCAGGATAAGTCATCAACTGCTGAGCCGAGAAGTTCGTGACGAATCGAATTTACTGTAAGTTCGCTCATCTCTAGTTGTGGGTACAGGGACATTAGTGTTTACCGTCACTGCTTCCATTTATAAAAATTTTACATAGAATTGTTATACAAATACTTTGCAGATGCAAACAAACAGCACCTACAGTCCCAGAGATCTATTGCAGTCAGATTCCATCACTATGTTCCCAATTAGTGGCTTAGAAGCCACTTATGGCAGGTGCCCTCCACTGTGAGGATTATAAAAGGAGCAATAAGTTAATGAGTGCTTCAATAGGACAGCCACGTTAACATTAATAAAAATGTATTCTATTCTGAAAGCAGTGCATGCATGGTGGGAGGATAACAGTTTGCCAAATGTCAAACTAAAAAAAAAAAATTAAAAAAAGTCTGCAAACTAAGACTTTAGCTATATGTTTTATTTTTTATTTTTATTTATTTATTTATTTATTTATTTTATATAGCACTTTGAATCTAGTAACAGCTGCAGTCCGAAGCAATACATTGAGTTGTATACAAATTGCTGGACAGCAGCTGTAAATCAACCAGCAGTGCTACAGAGTCGCAGTGTAGCCTCGGCCTTCATTCCATCATTTTATCTTTCTACGCCTCTCAATATAGGGGGATTTTGTATTTAATGGAGTAGTTCAGTAGAACAAAACTCATCCCCTATCTGCAGCCCTCGAGATCTGGCATTTATCCCATGTTCTGAGGATAGGGTATAAGTTTTTAGATAACCTCTTTAAGGGTACGAGCGGATTTTTTTGCGGCTTTTCCGCTGCGTATTTGAAAGTGGGCGGGCTCTTCTCGGCTGTCCGCCGCAGATTTTCCATGGTGGCGGAAAATCCGTCGCAGTCCCTACTGACTTCTATGGGGCTTGCGGTGGATTTTCCGCAGCGTAAATTCCACCGCGGAAAATCTGCTGAGAAGAGCCCGCCCACTTTCAAATACGCAGCTGAAAACCCGCAAAAAAATCCGCTCGTGTGAACATACCCTAAATGTGGCTGTGGCCCATCACACAGTTGAGTGGAGCCCACAAGTGAAGATAGGTTGGCCATCTCTGAATTTTAGAGGGATGTTTGTCAATATCACTTATATCAGTATTTTCACAAAAATCAAGTAGATGCCTTCATCTGCATGAACACATTGTCACTGCGCAGAGTTTGTTGAAGTTAGGCCAATGCAGATTCTTCTCTAGTACACTCCCAGTAAGTTCAGACAAAAAAATAAGCAAGACAGCGCTACTAATTGATGTTATTGTGCTCCAGCTGCAGTCTAAAGCAGTGGATTTATTTTGTATTCCTGAATCCGCCCAGTAATAACTAATAATCTTGTTGAGACACCCCCATTAAAAGGGGTACTCCACTGCTCAGCGTTTGGAACAAACTGTTCTGAATGCTGGAGCCGGGAGCTCATGGCATCATAGGCCCGCCCCCTCATGACATCATGCCCCGCCCCTCAATGCAAGTCTATGGGAGGGGGCGTGAAGGCTGTCACGCCCCCTCCCATAGACTTGCATTGAGGGGGGGGGGGCTATGACGTCATGAGCCCCCGGCTCCAGCATTCAGAACAGTTTGTTCCAAACGCTGAGCAGTGGAGTACCCCTTTTAATGGGGGGTGTCTCAACAAGATTATTTGTTATTACTGGGCGGATTCAGGAATACAAAATAAAAAATTTAAAACTTCCCCAGGTTGCCGGCAAAAAAAAAAAAAACTGTACATACCTGCCGCTGCTCTCCCTGTACCTCTGATAACCTGCTCCCACCTCCACAACGATTCTTTGTAGTTGATCCGTCACACTGTGGCTTAGCTAATAGCCAGCCACAGCCACTGACCGGCAGTGTGATGTAAATGGCCTCCCAGCACCAGGAAGAAGACCAGCGCTGGGGCAGATTACGTCACTTATGTACAATTTATAATTCAAATGTAGGCAGCCTGGGGAAGTTTGAAATTTTTTTTTGTTTTTGTTTCCCGGACTACTCCTTTTAAGTTTAACATCACATGGTGCCTATTCACATTCGAATGGCTGTCCATGGAATTCATGCTTCAGCCAAGTCTAGTAGAGTGAGAGTTGTCCTTAATGCGAATCTATAATGTTCATATGCCCTTAATGCTTGGAGAAAAAAGGCTAAAAGTTTAAGTCCACAGCTACTCTCCTGCTTGATCTGGACAGACTGGTGTGGAGAGATGCAGGTGTAGAGTTGCTAAGTCAACCATACAACACCAAGTGAGTTCAACGCACTATGGGGGAGATTTATCAAAACTTGTCCAGGGAAAAAGCTGAGTTGCCCATAGCAACCAATCAGACTACAACTTTTCCTCTGGGCAGGCTTTGATAAATCTCCCTCTATGAATGGGATTTACAGGGCGTCGTACAGTTGCCTTGGCAACTGTACCACCCAGTATCAGTTGTCTCTCCGCACTGATCTGTGCAGATATTTTTTATAAGCAATTTGGGGAAAAGGGGGGTGATTTAAACTTTTAATAAGGAACGGGTTAATGTGTGTGTTTTTATTTTTTACACTTTTAGTCCCATACATCTGTGTGCTCTGCGCTCGATTGATAAAGCCTGGCAGGGCTCATTCTGAGCCGCCGCAGCAGGAGAGGTAAGCCTTCAGGCCACCTCAGTAGTGGATCCCCCCCCACCCCAGCGGCGATCTAAAGGGTTAATAGCCGGCCTTGGCGATCGCCGCATGTCTGCTATTAACGCCGGCCCCCAGCTACAGGAATCAGCTGGGGACCGTCCGGTATGACGTGGGCTTGAGTCGGGAGCCCACGTCATACCCCGTTAACGGCCATTGGACGAGCATAGACGTCCATGGTCGTTATCGGGTTAAAGTGAATGTTTTGCCTAGATTTCTGTTTTACTGATTAGAACAAGATAATTAAAACATGTTGGGTTGTTTTTTCTAATCTAATATTTTAAATAAAAAATTTTGTACATTATGGGGACACCCATCTTATCGGAATTGATTTTAACAGCATTTAGAGAGATACTTTACTACAAGCCCCATGACTGGGTAGACCTGATCACCAGAACAGGAATGTTGTCTGGGCATGCTCTGTGACCTGTGCCTAGGTCATTTCACAGGGAGGGGAGAAGTGATGCTCTGAGCTTCACCTATTCTGAATGGAAGTGGATCCAGTGGTATCTATATACTGTGGTGACCTTTCACTAGACTTCTGTCTGTAACAAGGGCAACACTGCTAAAAAGGATCTGGACACAAAATTAAGTCTCAGCCTGTTATTAGTCCTTGTGGCAAAAACATTTTTTTCATTATATAGTTGGAAAAAAACTTCACCACCAAAAATTGTAAAATATGTTTAACATAAAACAGTAGGTCATTGTCTGGTGACACAGTTCTAAAGGAGGGATATTTGGGTTAATTGCGGTCACCCCTAAATCAACAAGTTTTGTAGCATTAAAGGGGTTGTTGCCCTATAAATTAATCATTCACTTCAAACATAACCTATTCATTAAATGGTGAATGTTCCGAGAGGTAATAGAAAGAGCCCCAGGGGGCACCATAAAGAATATAGAAGAGCAATATCTAGAAACAGGTGCAGTTTTTAAAATTCATTCCAACTAGAATAATGTTATATTGTTTAATCATGTAGTAACATGGAAGCTATAAGTGATTTTTAAAAATCAATCTCAACATAAACTTCTCTCTATATATCTGTATTATTGGCGCGAGTGTAAAACTTTAGTTATGGTTTGCTTCTGTGTTTTTTGAAGTTTTAAAGAGAATCTTCTGGTTGAGATTGAGGCAAATAGGTGTTAAAAAGGTAAAATTAATCATACCTTAAGTTTTGCTGATCGTTGTTTGAAAAGGTAGGTATAAATTTATTTATTTAGTCTTTTGTCACAAGCTGAAGATTCAAACTGGTGGTGCTGAGCTGCAGCATGCATGCATGCCTCCTCCTCCCCTCCCACACTGCTGTGACTGATTTTCAGTCAGTCAATCAGTTCTCCTTCCGCCCTGTACATCAATCATGCAGAGAGGGATAAAGAAGGTGTACTGCAAGGTACCCACAAGTATCAATCAACCACTAGTGATATTGTTTGGTCTGCTTTATGACAGTATACGTTTTGCTAAATCAGGGTTGATTTGTAGTCTGAGCCTTCACTCTTGTAGTTACACAAACATGTCAAAAGTTTAGATTGGTTGGGGCCTTAGTCCTAAGACTGGGTGAAGCATGTGACTACTTCACATAATGGAGCTCTCTTCCTGCTAACAGTCGGACTGATGACCAAGCCTTGGAGAGAAGAGTGCTACTGCATGCTTCACCCTGCTCTTTAGGAAGAGGTTTCAATACTAATACGCTGAGTGATCTAAACTTTTGACGTGTCGAAAGTTTTTTAATGACCGTAACACTTTAAAGGCCGTCAGCACTACAAGGCATAAGAGCACAGCCTACCTTCCCTGCAACTTCCGTTTTTCAAAACCACTTCTGGGCCTCGTGAAGATAGGTGTATTTTAAATGTCTGCATTATGAATACATTAGGTAGCTTTGGACTTTACCAAGCTATATTCATCACTAGAGATGAGCGAACTTACAGTAAATTCGATTCGTCACAAACTTCTCGGCTCGGCAGTTGATGACTTTTCCTGCATAAATTAGTTCAGCTTTCAGGTGCTCCAGTGGGCTGGAAAAGGTGGATACAGTCCTAGGAGACTCTTTCCTAGGAATGTATCCACCTTTTCCAGCCCACCGGAGCACCTGAAAGCTGAACTAATTTACGCAGGATAAGTTATCAACTGCCGAGCCGAGAAGTTCGTGACAAATCAAATTTACTGTAAGTTCGCTCATCTATTTTCATCACACCTTAGGGATCTATTCTAAAAGAGAAGGGGGAAATTTATCAAAATCCTGTGACTGGTGCAGTTGTCCATAGTAACCAATCAGGTTACTTGTTTTTCACAGGCCTCTTTAGAAATGAAAGAAGCATTCTGGTTGCTATAGGCAACTGCACCACTCTTCCTCTACATGAGGTGTCCCTGAGTGCGTCCTGTCAGGTAAACATTGCTTCAGGTGCCTGCGCTAAGCCCTACTGATCAGATGATGCTTTAATATTCTTTATGGTCTTTAATTTATATAGAAATGTATAGGATATCTGTAAGGAGTCATGATGCAGAGTACGCATTTGACCCTGGTTGCCCAATAGGAGGCCGCCTAGCTACACCATGTATAGTGTAGGGGAAGGAGGAGCAGTTTAGTTGTTGTTGAAGAGTGTGTGTTCAGTGTGAGCTGCAGTGTGGAGAAGAGACAGCAGGAGTGTGAGTTGATTTAAGGGAAGCCTAAAATAAATTTTCAAGCAAGAAACCGCACCATTCTGCAAGTGTTCCCCTCCTAGAAGGAGTCAGAAATTCCTAATTGTGAGCAGAATACCTGGGGAGTCGACGAGTCACACAGTGATAGTTGATATCCTGGCAGTTTAGTGTTAATTGGACACTATCAGAACCCTAGTCAGTGTGGGAGGCCTCAGTATTAAGTCCAAAGACCTAAGTAAAACACTACAAGTCACAGAAAGTCTACAGGGCTCCCAAGGGTTACTCTGCATTTCCTCTAATCTGTGCTGTGAGGATTGTAACATCTACTCCTGCCTCAGTAAAGACAATTATCCTGGCATTGGTGTATTTCTTATCCCCTGCCTGGCCCAGGAGAAGCTGTCCTATCCTTGGACCATGTAGGTTAACGGTGGCCAGGTGTCACGATCATATACAAACACCCTGCACACATTACCCCATAATTGGGCGCCACATACACAGGTTTTGATAAATCTCCCACAAGGGCTGTGGATCAGGTCTACAGACCTTTTTTGTTGTTAATTCTGATGTAAATCTACAGGTACAAATATTCGATGTGAACAAGTACTTTTCTTGGTTGTGGATGTCCACCTTTGGTGTGGGTCCCTGTGGCCTAATGCTGCAGGAGTAGTTTCTCCTCTGCTACAGAGGTGTGTGTGTGTGTGTGTATGTATGTGTGTGTATAATATATATATATATATATATATATATATATATATATATATATATATATATATTAACATTATTATTATTGTTTGTTTGTTTTTTTTTGTCCATTTTAGTTATATTTTTAATTAGTTCTAAAATATGCCTACTTTTTTTTAATCTTCAGTTTTACTGTTTTTAGTGTGAATTATGAGGTTTTCTATAGTTAACAAGCACTAGATGTAGTGTAAATAAACCAATATCAAGCTTTACAGTATATTAAACCTAGAGTATGCCAAAAAATTATTCTCCCTTTTAATGAATGTTTGCTGCAGCTGAGCCTTTTTACTGCAGATCATGCAGCATAATTCAATTGAAGGGGCCCTGTGCTGACAGCCCTTTAATTCTTCGGATCAGGAATGCGCAAGAGATTAAACCACTACCCAATATTATAGCTTATCCTAACTTTAAGGGGAATACCCCTTTAACTAAAAGTTCCCTACAATACCATATATTCTGAAATCTAGACTATTTTAGATAGCATTAAGTTTGGTAAAAAAATAAATATATATATTAGAATGCAGAATGGAAAAGTAGATGGTGTATTAAAACCTAACTTCAGTGAAGTAAAGTATGACTTTAGCTAACCACCAGTGTCTAATTTTAAATGGGTACTCCGACCCTAGACATCCTATCCTCTATCCAAAGAATAGGGGATAAGATCTCTGATCGCGGAGGCCCCACTGCTGGGAACGCCCCCCCCCCGGAATCTCTCCCGCAGCACCTCTTGTCGTCTGCTGTACGGAACGAAGTTCGCTCCGTGCCTGATGTTGTGCACTACAAGGGCTGGATTATCAAGACTTCATGGCCCCACCCCTCGGGACATCACACCCGCTCCCTCAATGCAAGTCTATAGGAGGGGGCGTGGTGATGCCATGCCCACTCCCATACACTTGCATTGAGGGGGCGGGCAATGATGTCACGAGGGGGCGGGGCCGTGACATCACAATACTCTGGCTCCTATATTGCCCGTCATCAGGCACAAAGCTATTTTTGCTCGGCGCAGCAGATGACAGGGGTGCTGCAGGAGAGATCGTGGGGGTTCCCAGCAGTGGGCCCCCACGCGATCAGACATCTTATCTCCTATCCTTTGGATAGGGGAAGAGATGTCTAGAGGCGAAGTAGCCCTTTAAAAAGCATCAAAAGCTTAGATCTGTTTGGTCACTTTTGGGATGCTTAATACTTTATAGATATTGCTGTGCTGATTTGAAACCTGAGCCTATATTTTGTATATTTTAGTTCTTGAACAAGATGCCTCCACAAAGGAATATGAGAGCTGCTGATGTCAATCCCTGTTTGGAGGTTGGTGGATTACATGGGTCATGTTAAAGGGGTTGTCTAGCGGGAGGTTTTTATTTTTTTGTTTGTTTGTTTTTACTTACCAGTGTATAAAAAAAAAAAAAAAAAAAAAAAACTTGCCTCCTGCAGTGCCTTTAGTGTCCTGTTCTGGTCCCTGGCTGCGCTCTTCTTGCTCTCAGAAATTGTGATGTCAAGGTCCAGAGTGTCACACTGCCCCTGAGCCATTTACTGTCCAAGGCGGGACATCTGGGCCCTGATGCTGGGGAGCGCAGCCAGGGACCGGAGTGAGACACTGTAGGCAACGCTGGATGTAAGTAAAGGTTTGGGTTTAATTTTTATGTACACTGTTAAGTGGGTAAAGTTGTTTAAATAATAATAATCCCTCCCACTGGATAACCCTTTTAAGGTCTCTGTATTAGGATGCTTTGTGCTGCTGTTAATAAGTGAATTTCAGTGAAAACTTCAACATACACTCCCAAACCTTGAAATCGCAACACCAAGAAGCACAAGCTGTAAGGTTATGCAAATCGAGGAAGTAGCAGGTGACGCAGATCTGCAAATGATCAAATATTCAAGCACCTAGTTTCAATCAGTGGCAGGGCCTTCAGTGGTATAAGGTTGCGTTCACACGCTAGTAACTAGCAGCGGGTTCCCGCTGCGGGAAACCTACTGCGAGTTACGCTACCATTCATTTGAAAGGGTCCGCGGACAGTCTGCAAATCTGACACTATTGCGTACTGTCTGTGGACCCATTTAAATCAATGGTAGCGTAACTCTCAGTGGGATTCCCGCAGCGTGAAACCGGCTGCTAGTAATGGCGTGTGAACGCACCCTAAAAATTAAATCAAAAGCAAACATTTTTTTCAGGCACTTAAAACCTCAGAAACCGGATCAAGTCAGTATGATTGGGGCGATGCCTCCTGTTCATTAGGGTTACAGTTATCGCCACTTCTCAAAAACTGAAAGGAATCCTTAAAGAACAGAATTGGATGTCGCCATACCAAGCCTAGGATTTTGAACATTGCCTACAGAAACATTGCCTACAGGCACTTGCACAACATTGGGCTATGAGCCAAATGTCCAGCTATAGGCATTCCATTAATCTCGCTCCCCCCGATCTCAAGCTCCATCATGGTGCAGCGCAAGACTGCATTAAATGCATTATATCCCCTTCAGTGACATTTGCCTCATACGCAGTGATAGCCAAAGACTGGCCTGGAGAAAAGAGGGCATTGTTAAGGGGTAGCTTTATATGAAGAAACATCACACCAATCCTGGAATCATGGTGTGGAGTGGTGTAAAACTCACGTTTCAGAAGACAGGAACTCCGGTGGATGTGTATCTGCTGGACTTGTGTGGCAGATGGCTCGGACCGTACCAGGGAGCGGAGTCTAAGGTGCCGCTGGCTTTCAGCAGAGCCCGCCGCAAAGCGGGATGGATTTGCTGCAGCAGGCGGCACCGAAGTCGCTACCCCTGGCACAGCTCGACCACACAGGCGGCTGAGGAGATGCGAGGCACAGGAGGGATGAGGCTTGATTTTTGTTGTATGGCAAATTTTCTCAAGTGTCCTAGGAGCTTTACAACATTACGGACTTGTCTCCTATCAAACACATCTAGGATGCTATTGGTCAGTAACTGCAAAGGAAGATGTCAGCAGTAGATCTTGATATCTTGAACACCAGGTTCACTCAGTTTAGTAGAAAGTCTACAAAAAGGCTTCAGTAGCACTTTTGGTAAAAAAAAAAAAAAACAAGGCTCTTAGCGTAATTTTTGATCAAAATTTGTCCCCCATCCACCATATTGAGGTGGCCTCACTTCGGATGGGACCCTAACACACTCATTCTACTCGCCTCTGCTATGCATATAGCCTCTGACTGGGTGACAAGCAGGATTCACTGTCAATTTAAAAACCTCCTGTGAACAGGGAGGGGTACACGGCTAACTTGCATTGCAACAAAAAAACACAGAAATAGCCAGCACAACTACCTAATACACTGGTGCATGCTGCTGTGGCAAATACAAAAAAAAAGGTTACAGCAGCACTCTTGAAAAATAGAGGCTCTTAGCACACTTTTTGATCAAAACGTGTCTCCCATCCACCACTCAATGGTGGCTTCTTGAACACCTAGGTTCTTCAGTATGGTAGAACATTTCTCAGAAAACCGTTAATAACCTCATTAATAGCATGCCCAGGCATGTAAGTATATCCTTTTCTGCATGGGTAGTTCATAGAGGGTGTTTTGAATATTTAGTTTCCATTTTTTTTTTTTTATCATTAGCATATCATAAACATGCCTCTAAAATCATCCTGTGATTTCCATAATTCAGAGACAATTCTTTCTTGATGTTGCAATTTCAATGTTGAGGTGTGTAGTATTAAATTTTATTAGCAGTAAATTTTCATTGCAATTAATCATTATAATCCTCTTTACTACCCTTTACCCATTTTGGTGATGAAAACCAAGTCCATATATTGGAATCAGTATTTGTCTTTTAAGAATAGAGATTTTTATATTTTTATTGACCATTTGATTACCTCATAATGTGAATCTTACTGTATTTAAAAGGAATAAATATTAGAATATAATCTCCCGCTCTGGAGGACCTGTCCTGTACTGCATTATACAGACAGTTTGATTTGGACTGGGCATTGTGTAATGGCTAGTTTCACTTGTGATGATGCTGCAGGGAAATTCAACACGAAGGTTAGGTTTGCATTAAAAATTTTCCAGGCTGTATAATTCCCAGTCCGGCCGACACTAAATGAATCAGTTTGACCATTCTTTCGACCGCAAGGTTTCAGCAGCAGAAACTCCATAGTGTGGCCTATGCAGTGGAATTTTATTGAAAGCAATGGGATTCTGCTTCACCAGAATTTCCAAGTGTAATTTCTGAGCAGAATTACGCTTCGAAATTCTGTAGTGTCAACACAGCCTAAGGGTGCTTAAACCTAAAAAGATTCCCACTGTATTTCTGCAGAAAATCCACATCATACCCACATGTAAGTCTGTAGAGGAAAACCATACCCAATCATGCCGATTTGTCTGGCCAATATAATTGAGGATATATAGATTTACATTCACAAATTTTGTTTTCTTTTTTTTAAATCCTAGGGGGCGTGTGACTTTTCCACAGGAAAATCAGTCCTTGCAGATTTACATATGGGTATGCTGCAGATTTTTCACAGGAAATCCACAGTGGACCCAGGCCAGGGACAAAAGTTAGGCAAGGGCAGATGACTGCTTACGACTCCACTATGTACTTGCAAGAGGGAGGTTATAGGTGCCCGCACTGCAGTGCCTCTGCGCTGCTTATCCCTACCCTTTAGATAAACTAAAAGTGTAGTGCACTGATTAGGTTGTCGTGCTAACAATGTGCCGCTTATCCGCACGCGCTGACTGCTGCCCTTGGACACTGGGTTCTGATTAAGCGAGAATAAGCATAGCGAGTATAGTCACTTCTCTGCGCCATTTGTCTGATCTGCCTAGGGCACCAAACTGCCTTCTCCCGGCCCTAAGTGGATCTGTGCTATGTGAAAGCACCCTTTACCATTCCAACATATTGTATGTTGCATGGACCCCACTAAGAAGGAGAAATTGTCAATCTTTGTAGGTGAATACTGTGTTAATTGTGTAAAATTATGGATAAAGTATTTCCATCCTCTCTTAAAGGAAAGTGCTGCTTCAACAAATTGCATGGATTCCAATGGCTACCAGAGAGACCGATGTGCTTCTTATTTTAACAAATATAAACAGTGCAGAAAGTTTTGGGTAAGTGCAGACCTTTCACGGGTTATATAAAATATGACTGAATTAGATATATAAAACATAAATAAAAATTATAATTGAAGGGGAACCTTATCTGCAATTCATGTTTCAAACTGCTGACTCTGTTAGGGCAAGGAGACCAATGTTTTTGTTTATATATCTGCCTGTACTTCTGTAATGTAAAAAAAAATGTGATTCTCTGGTGCCGATTGTCAAAGAGGAGTTCCCAAGCCTCTGAAGTGCTGAGGACTGGAAGGACTCCTCCCGTCCTATACTTTGACACACAGGGCTCAGCTTCTGCATCTTATTTCTGCACTGAGCATGCATATTGTGTGACTGTGGGAAATTTGGAGACTGGGCTCAACTCAGAATCAAGCAGAAAGAGGCATATAAGGGGGAGCAAGGAACTGTTCCTGCACTCAGCACTTCAGGGGCTTAGGAACTCCTCTTTGACACTTGGCACCAGAGGAAAAAAAAACACACCACGTTTTTGCAATACAGTTTTTTATCAGGTTTTTGATTTAAAAAAAAAAAACTGATTCCTCAAAACCTGACTAAACTGTATCAAAACGAGTGTACAAAGTTTTATCTGTATACGGTTGAAAACCGTATACGGTTTGAAAAATATTTCCGGTTGCATCCGCTTTTTTTTTTTTTTTTTTTTTTTAAAGAAAAAAAAAGTATATGTTTTGAACTTTTCACTCCATTATGAATAAAGTTTCACTTGTTTGATTGAAATTCCAAGAAAAAAAAACACTGCAGAGTCAAAAACCATAAGGTGAAACCTGGATGGAACCAGACACTCATACAGTTCTGTACGGTTCCCATTGACTCCCATGTTAAAAAAAACGTATACGGGTCAATACGGTTTTTCACCCGGACCAAAAACCGTGGTAGGCCAGGGTTTTCTGTCCAGAAAAAAATGTAAAAAACCGTGGGGTTCGAAAAAAAGGAGACAACCGTATACAATATGGTGCATACGGTTTTGAATGGAAAGTCTATGGCCACGGTTTGCTGTACGGTTGCATACGTTGTTTTTTTTTATTTTTTTTTTAACCATATCCAAAAACTGTATAGAAAAATTGTGGTGTGAACCCACCCTTATGGTACCTTTCATGGATCTGTCTGTGCTCCCATCTAAGGGTAAGGTTCACACTGCGTTTTTGTCTTTACTTCGCTGTTCTCATTGTAGTACATTTGATTTGGCTGTAGACAAAAAGGTAGTCAGCTATGCTCTTCTGTACGGCCAAAAAAAAGTTTACATTGCAGTCAGTTATTACTTTTATAATGTTTGTCAATAAGAAACCGATTCTGCTGAATTGCACAGCTGCATCTGTTTTTCTCCTATAGTCTCCACGACAGCACCCCTGAAATCAACTCCTCCTGATTGGGACAGGAAAAACACTGAGAGGTTAAATTCCACACCAATTTTTTTCCTATCTGTCTCCTACAAAAAAAAAGAGGGGCCTTACCGGAGCCTAGTAGACTTGGGGAGCTGGATGTAGGATCCCCTGTCTTTCTTCTCCCACCAGTCCGGTCTGCTTTGGAGCGTCTGGACTGGGGAGTACGGAGGAGGGCCAGATCAACACTGAGACACTCTCCTTCCAGGTTCCGATGCACGCGTGATCTGGTCCACGGATCCGCTGTGCTGCATTCTTCCGGCGCGGCCTAGTACTCTTAGGCCATGCACGAGCGCTCCAGAAGTGACACAAGCGTAGAATGATGTCAGTTCCGGCCGGGGAGGGATTTGCTGTTACTCCTTCCAGACTGAATACTGGCGTCTGACGTCACTTCTGATTCTCAGCGGCAATTTCAAATCAGGAGACCAGCCTTTTTTTTTTTTTTTTTTTTTTTTTTTTTTTTTAAAGAGTACCTCTCCTGTATGGATGCTACTCTTCCAGATCAGTGTTGGATTTTCCCAATCTGCATCATGCTCAGCAGCAACGATTCCAGATCCTCCAGTGGTCCCCGGCTCCGTGAGTACTGAGGGCCTTTAAGGGTTTTTACCCTGGCCCTTCTTCGATTGCTTGGTATTGATCCTTCCCCCTTGTATTTTCAGGGAGACAAGGATTCTGCGGGTTCTTTGGTTAAATCAAAGCAAAGATCTAAACATAAGAAATGTTTAAAGTGCAACTGTCATCATTTTTTTAACCCCCCAGAATACTATAATGTTGTTCCTGATGACCATAAAGTGACTGCAGTCATACCTTTTATTGCTGCTCTTCCTTCTTTTATAACTTATAAAATCCTTTTATTCAGCGGTCAGGCATAGTCGGATAGGCGTGGCTTGGGGTTCGCAAAGCTCCGCCACGCCTATCCTCTTTCAGCGCTGGGACCGCTGTGTAGTAAGACACAGCGGTCCACAGCGCATGTGCCCCTCCGGTCTGGCTCTGATAGATTCTACCAAAAACAATGCCCGTTGTTATCCTCTTCAGCTCCTGGCGACCAGGTTGTGCAGATACTAGAGGCAGAGAGTTTGTTCGTTCCCTTCCTCTAGTACAGCATATCCCGTATAGATGGCAGGAGCGAGCGCTCGTTCTGTCAATTCAGGCCAGCAGCGCACATGTCTGAGAGTGGTGCATGCACACTGGATTCGTTGTGGACCGCTGTGTCTTACTACACAGCGGTCCCAGGGCTGAAAGAGGATAGGCGTGGCAGAGGCAGGGCTTTGCAAACCCCAAACCATGCCTATCCAACTGTGCCTGACTGCTGAATATGAGGATTTTATAAGTTTTATAAAAGAAGGAAGAACAGCAATAAAGGTATGGTTGCAGTCACTTTATGGTCATCAGGAACAACATTTATTGTAGTCTGGTGGGTTAAAAAATGACAGTTGCACTTTAATGTGTTTTAAAGAATTCCCAGAGTCTGCATCCAAACAATTATGTAAATCTTGTATTTCCTCTGTGGTTAAGGACGAGTCTCCCACCCTTATGCAAGAAATTGAATCTATGGTTCACTCTGAGATATAAAAACTAACAGTTTTCAGTTATGAGGCAGAGTGCACAATGATGGGGGGGAAACTTGGATATTCTGTATATTTTATCACAAGGCAGCAACATAACAAAATGTGAAAAAAGTAAAAAGGTCTGAAGACTTTCCAAATGCATTGTACGCTGCTCAAAAAAATAAAGGCAACACAAAGATAGATAACACATTCTAGATCTGAATGAACTAATCGTATGTAATACTTTCGTCTTTACATAGTTGAATGTGCTGACAACAAAATCACACAAATTAATTATAAAATTATAAATCAAATTTATCAACCCATGGAGGTCTGGATATGAAGTCACACTCAAAATCAAAGTGGAAAACCACACTACAGGCTGATCCAACTTTGATGTAATGTCCTTTGATGTAACTAAAGCATCCTATACCATTGTCTTGCATTAGGAGGAACCCAAGGCCAACCGCACCAGCATATGGTCTCACAAGGTTTCTGAGGATCTCCTCTCGGTACCTAATGGCAGTCAGGCTACTTCTGGCAAGCACATGGAGGGCTGTACGGCTCCCCAAAGAAATGCCACCCCACATCGTTACTCACCCACCACCAATCCGGTCATGCTGGAGGATGTTGCAGGCAGCAGAACGTTCGCCACGGTGTCTCCAGACTCTGAGCACATGTGACAGTGTGAACCTGCTTTCATCTGTGAAGAGCACAGGGTGCCAGTGGCGAATTTGCCAATCTTGGTGTTCTCTAGCAAATGCCAAACGTCCTGCATGGTGTTGGGCTGTAAGCACAACCCCCACCTGTGGATGTCAGGCCCTCATACCACCCTTATGGAGTCTGTTTCTCACCGTTAGAGTGAACATTTGCACATTTGTGGCCTGCTGGAGGTAATTTTGCAGGGCTCTGGCATTGCTCCTCCTTTCACAAAGGCGAAGGTAGCAGTCCTGTTACTGGGTTGTTGCCCTCATACGGCCTCCTCCACGTCTCCTGATGTACTGGCCTGTCTCCTGGTAGTGCCTACATGCTTTGGACACTACGCTGAAAGACACAGCAAACCTTCTTGCCACAGCTCGCATTGATGTGCCTTCCTGGATGAGCTGCACTACCTGAGCCACTTTTGTGGGTTGTAGACTCCGTCTCATGCCACCAGCATTCAAAAGTGACCAAAACATCAGCCAGGAAGCATAGGAACTGAGAAGTGGTCTGTGGTCACCACCTGCAGAACTACTCCTTTATTGGGGGTTCCTTGCTAATTGCCTATAATTTCCACCTGTTGTCTGTTCCAGTTTCACAGCAGCATGTGAAATTGATTGTCGATCAGTGTTTCTTCCCAAGTGGACAGTGTGATTTCACAGAAGTGTGATTGACTTGGAGTTACATTGTGTTGTTTAAGTGTTCCCTTAAAAAATTTTGAGCAGTGTATTTCAGCTGTTAAATAAGCTAAGGCGGTTTCCTTCTCTGATTCTGAAGTGTTTCCCCAGAAATAGGAGAGTGTAGAAAATCCTCAAGAGGAGGAAGTTTCTTCACTTTAAAAAAATCCTATTTAATTCTAATGAAATTGAACTGTTAATTAAATCTATCCGTACAACTTTAAATCTTGAAGTTCAGGAGGCTAGATTTATCCAGGATGAACTCTTCGGGTGGTTAGGAGATAGGAAAACTTTCACTTTTCCTGTTCACCCTAATTTGCATAAGATTATAAAGGATTAATGGGCTAAACCTGAGAAAAATTTATTTATTCCCAAGAATCTGAAAAGACTATATCCTTTCAGTGATTCAGACTCTAGCACTTGGGGCGCCATACCTAAAGTTGATGTCCCAGTTGCTAAAGTAGCCAAATGTGCCTCTCTGCCTTTTGAAGATGCCACGCAGTTGAAAGATCCTATGGACTGAAAGGTATAGAGTTTATTAAAAGACTTGGGAGGATGCGGCTTCTTTATTAAATGGAACCAATCATCAGATTTTACCCTTTATAATGATTGGCAAAGCGTTATATAGGGTAAAATCTTTATTTTCGCCATTCCCGGGGGACTCTCCTGCCCCCAGGGATGGTGAAGATATGAAGTTATAAACTAGTCACCGCCGCAAGTAGTCACCTGGGCGGGGAGCTCTTCTCACCTACTCCCGTTCTTCGTCCGGCAGCGACGCCCCCTCCGCTTGATTGACGGGCCGCGTCATTGTTCTGCTCACTGAACAGACGGAGCAGAGCGATGACGCGGCCCATCAATCAAGCGGAGGGGGCGTCGCTGCCAGCCGAAGAACGGGAGTAGATGAGAAGAGCTCCCCGCCCAGGTGACTACTTGCGGCGGCGGCGGCGGTGACTAGTTTATAACTTCATATCTTCACCATCCCTGGGGGCAGGAGCATCCCCCGGGAATGGTGAAAATAAAGTTTACCCTATATAACACTTTACCAAGCGTTATATAGGGTAAAATCTGATGATTGGTTCCCTTTAAGACCTAATGAAGCCTTTACTTGTGTGGCCAGAACTGTAGTCTGGTTAGATCAACTGGAATTTCATCTTCAGTCTGATACTCCAAAAGAGCAGATTTTAGCGTCCCTGCCTCTACTTAAAATCTTCTTGTAAAATTATCTGCCCGCACTGCTGTTTTGTCTAATACTACTAGACGTGTGCTGTGGTTAAGATCTTGGTCTGGAGGCATGACCTCTAAAAACAAACTTTGTTCTCTTCCATTCCATGGTCAGTTTGTATTTGGTCCTAAATTGGACACTACATTAGAGAAAGCAGCAGACAAGAAAAAATGATTTCCCCTAGATAAAGTCCCCAGATCAATCTTCCAGGGGAGGTAGAGGAAAATCGGGGTGTTGGTCATATAGGAAAGGGGGGGGGGGGCAGAGGCAGAAATCTTTCTTAACCAGAGACAGACACCATCTAATCCTGAACAGTGATGCCAGGCCTGTTGGGGCAAGGCTCTCCCATTTTGCCCCAGATTGGAGTCTCTGATTCCCAATCCCTTGATAGTAGGGGGTCATCTCAGGGTTACCAGATCGCGTTGTTGTTGTCATCATCTCCCCCTCCAAGATTTGTCATTACCCAGCAGATTCCAAGAGTGCAGCAATTTAATTCTCAGGGGCATTCAGGACCTTCTCAGCCTTGGGGCTATCCGGGAGGTCCCTATCCTTCAGGGGGGCCTAGGTCTTTATTCCCTGTTCCTAGTATCCAAACCAAACGGGAAGTATTGCACAATTATAAATCTGAAGCCCTTGAACACATTTGTGGTTTACAGGAAGTTCAAGATGGAAACTGTAAAGTCTGCTGTTCAGTTAATAAAGGAGGGGGCAGTGATGGAGACGATCGATCTGAGGGACGCTTATGATCATCTTCCAATCCATTCAGATTCCCCCACATTTTTTGAGATTTGCCATCCGATGGGGTCCAGTGTGCGCCACTTTCAGTTTTTCTGTTTATATTCGACCTGTCTTCTGCCCCCTCCGCATTTTCGACAAATTCATGGCAGAAGTAGTTGCCATTCTCAGGAAAGAGTTGATTCTAATTATCCCTTATCTAGATGACATTCTGATAGTAGCAAACTCTGTTCCTCAATTGGAACTTTACATTCAGAGAGCCATTGTAGTTTTCCAGTAATTAGGCTGGATTCTGAATTTAGAGAAGTCAGACCTCCTTCCCAGTCAGAGGAAAATCTTCCTAGATATCCTTTTAGATTCGAGAGTTCAGTCCTCGTTTCTTTCAGATTCTAAGAGGGTAGATCTTCGTGCTCTAATTTCCCGTTTTCTAGCCCTGCCCTCTTGCTCAATCAGGACAGCAATGTCCACTCTAGGCCATATGACATCTTGCATCCCTTCAGTAGCCTGGGCCCAGTTCCATTCCAGGCCTCTACATGAATGGATACTATCCATTTGGAAGAAGTCTCAAGAAACGTTAGACAGAAGAGTAATTATTCCCCTACATCTAAAGATCCAGCTCAAGTGGTAGAATCTGGAGAAAGGAGTGAACTGGTTTCAGACAAACCCTCTGCTAATAATGACCGATGAAAGTGCATGGGGAGCTCATTCAAACAGTAAAGAAATCTTCAGATTTCAGAGAATTGCTGGCCATTTGGATGACACTTCAGGAGTTGGAACAAAGTTGCAGGAATTGTCCCATCCTTATTCGGACAATACGACAGCAATAGCTTACATAAGCCATCAGGAAGGCATAAGACATACTGCCCTTCAATCGATATCAAATCAAATATTTTCTTTGCCAGAAAACAATATACTTTCCATCACGGCAGTACACCTCAAAGGTGCCTGGAATCTGGAAGCGGACTTTCTAAGTAGACACTTCATAGTCCCAGGGAAATGGTCTTCAGACCTCTGGGCATTCAAAATAATAATAATAATAATGAACCAATGGGGTTCCGCAAGTGGATCTCTTTGCAAAAAGAATCACAAAGTAGATCTATTTTATTCCCTAAATCCAAGGGACTCTCCATTAGCAGTCAATGCTCTAGCTCAGGACTGGACATTCAAGATAGGTTATGCATTCCCTCCCTTTCCACTGATTTCCCGGGTCCTTCAAAAGCTAATGAACAGTCCTTGCACTTTAATCCTGGTGGCCGAAAAGGGGTTGGTTCTCTCTATTGAGAGCCTTAAGTATAGAAGATCCCATAAGGCTTCCTCCGCTAAAAAAGACCTTTTTGGCACAGGGACAGTTTCTTCACGGCCAGATTCAATAACTCAGCTTGACAGAATGGAAATTGAAAAGTCCATTCTGCTGAAGGAAGGGTTCTCCGAGAGGGTATTAAGTACGCTCTTAGCAAGCAGTAAAACTACTACCTCTTAAGTCTATTCTAAAGTGTGGAAGAAATACATTTCTTGGTGTGGGGATGACTTTTTATATATTTTTCCTATTGACACACAGTGATTTCAAAAATTTTAGACTTCCTTCAGCAGGGATTTGAATTGGGCCTTTCCCCTAGTACCTTCAGGTACATGTGTCAGCCCATAGCATCCTTTATCAGGTTAAACTAGCTGATATGTTAATTTCTAGGTTCATCATGGCCACTAGTAGACTTAGACCTAAAGTACTAAATCTCTGTCCTCAGTGGAACCTAAATACAGTCTTAAGTGCTCTTCCATTTCATCCCTTTAAGCTTTTGAGCTCTTAGCTACTAAAAAATACAGTTTTAAGAGTACTATCTCTACAGCTAGGTCAGTGAAATCTAGGCACTTTCTATCCAGGAACCTTATCTCAGAATCTTGGATGACAAAATCATATTTAAACTTGAGCCACATTTTTTTTTGCCTAAGATTGTATCTTCTTTTCATAGATCACAGGACATTGTAATTCCGTCCTTCTGCTCAACTCCAAAAAAGGACCTGGAAAGATCTTAGTCTTCTAGATGTTAGAAGATCGGTTCTCCAATGCATTGATAGAACCAGTCAATGGAGAAAAGATAATCTGTTTGTTCAATTAGCTGGTCCTAATAGAGGTAAGAAGGCCTCAAGGCGTTCCATAGCCAGGTGGATTAAAATAGCTATTTCGGAAGCTTATGTAGCCAGAGGTAAATCCCCACCTCTTCAGATGAAAGCCCATTCTACTAGAGCAGTCTCCTCTTCCTGGGCAGAGAGCTGGTGCATCTGTAGAGCAGATTTGGAAGGTTGCAACCTGGAAAAGTCTTCATACCTATTCTAAAAATGTATAGAATTGATGTTATGTCTAATGAGGATATGGCCTTTGGACGCAAGATCCTTAGTGCTATAGTCCCTCCCTAAATTTATCTTTGGTATTTCTCAGGGCTGCTGTCATGGAGACGATAGGGGAAACAGTGAATTATACTCACCGATGATTCCTTTTCTGGGAATCTCCACGACAACATCCATATATCCCACCCTTTTGGTTTCTTGTTGTGATGTTCTTTGTAAATACACTGGTGTGGACAAGAAGGGGTGAGGAATTTTAATCTCAGTGTTTTTTGTCCCAAGCAGGAGGAGTTGATCTCAGGGGTGCTGTTGTGGAGACTCCCAGAAAAGAAAATATCAATGAGTATAAATCACCGTTTTTAGCATCAGCTAAAATGTTTATTTTTATTTTTAGAGGAATAAAACGTATATGTAAATGGAAACAAATTTGCTGTGAATCCACTCTAACATTGTCAGCAGTTTAACATGTGAACTATAGTAAACTACTTCTAATTTTGGGATCTTAAAACAATAATGTGGTAGAATTGTTTGGATTTCCAGAATGTGACAGGCTTTACAGATGTCCTAGTAAGTATGCGGGGAAAAAAGTGATTACAGGCTGCTTAGATTTTATGGGCTATAGTTTAGCTTGCTATTCGCCTTTTTAATTAAAAAAAAAAAAAAAAAAATGTGTATATATACATGTACTCTGTATTTCTGTGTAGCAGAAATTGTTTATATCCTACTCCAGATCTGTCCCTCCACACAATCCTGTCTCTGAGCTCTACAGGCAGTTCTTTCTTGGTTTTTGCTCTCATATGCATTGTCTGCTTTGGAACCTTTATATAGACAGGGCTGTGTCTTTCCAAACCATGTCCAGTCATCTGAATTTACCACAAGTGACTCTGATCAAGATGAAGAAACTCTCAAAGATGATCAACATAAATAGGAGGGCCCAAAAGTTAAATTTCCAGTGCCATAGCAAACAGAGTTAATACTCCATGCTAAATGTAAATTTTTTTTCCTTAATACAGTTGCTAAATTAATGGAGTATCGAGTGTTTTTTTTTTTTTTTTTTTTTTTTTTTTTAAGACTTTCTGAATACATAGAAGAGGTCTATGTATTGCCTCCGATATGTTTATACATAGTTATTAGGTCATTAATTATTTTTTATTTTTTTTTAAACTAAATGACCCTAATCTTTCTTGTTTTTTTTTTTTTTGACTCTCTCCACTATGCCTTTCTTGTTTTACTGGTGCCCAAAACACAATATTCTTTGTGCTGTATTCGTCTGTCTCCGGCTCTTCCATAGAGATGCATGGAGGAAACGTGTTGACCCCTCTCAGCGCACAAGAGCTTTGACATTGTTTGGGAGATCACAGGGGGTTCAGCGAGTGGTCCCACCAAGGAGTACCCCTTTTTAATCTCTAAACTTTTCTATTATAGCACACAATTATGCTGAAAAGAAGAGGAGATGGTGTTAGCCCTGCAATGCCCACTGCAGAAGAAAGAAAGCAAATACTGGCATCTTTGGACCGGCTGCCATACTGATGGACCATTGCTGTTGTGCTTGTATTTTATTTTATTTTACAAGATAAGATTATATTCCTTGTATGAGGGATGTATTTATATGTGCATTAAAGGCACAGTGTGCAATGTGGAGTTTTCTGTACATATGTAATTTACTTTGGGAATAATGCTTGGAGACTTACACTCAGACGTTTTGATCCCATGTGTATAAATGTGGTGGAGTAACGAAGAACAATACCCTTATATCACCAGATGCTGTTGTATCCCAGAAGAAACAATGGCCCAGATTTATCAAACTGTGAGAGAAAAATTTGTGATTTTCTTACAGCAACCAATCACAGCTCAGCTAAAGAGCTCTGGTAAAGTGAAAGCCGAGCTGTGACTGGTTGCTGTGGGAAAATCACACTTTTTTTTTTTTTTTTTTATCTCACAAAGTTTGATAAATCTGGGCCAATGTTTAAGATGTGGATATTTATAAATTTTACCCATTCCAACACAAAACTATATGTAAATTGACGTGTTTCGGAGGAAGTCTCCCCCTTCCTGAGATTGGCACTGTGTAGGAATGAGCATAATGCTCTGTTTCACAAACTCCTTGCATAACAATTGGTGCTATTGGTGATCTGGAAACCAAATGTAAAGGAGTTGCCTTTCTTTTCTTCCTGTAATAATGTTGCCATGTTTCCAAACTATCGCTGCATACATTAGGTGACCAGTCTAGTATTGGCTTGTCGGGGGCTCCAAATGTTTTTAGATGGAATATTTTGTCTTGGTTTCATGTATAGATTAAATTGTGTACTGCTCTGTGTAGGAGTTATTTAACTGATATTAGCAATGGGTTTTTGGCCCAATACGCCAGCCACCTTCATAAATATTCATCCGGGCAGTCACATGATCATGCAGGCGTGCAGAAAAGCAAGGAATGAATATTTATGAAGGGGGCTGGAGTATGGAGCCACAGTGCTAAATAATACAAGCTAAAGAACACCTTCATTGCACAGAAAGCATAGTTTGCATATTTAGATTTATCATTTTTTTTTTTTTTTTTTACAGAGGAACATATATTTCTAAGGTAAACTGCTTGTGAATGCTGCTATTGGAGGGGACAGCACACAACTTCTGTGACTTAATTTTTACACAAAAGACTAAACTTTTTTATAATTTTTTTTAACACCTTGCAAAACCATAACATTTTTGTTATTCTATCAATGTAGTGTTGAGAGCTGGCTTTTTACACACACACACACACACACACACACACACACACACACACACACACACACACACACACACACACACACACATCAAAAAAATCACAAATCAAAAAATTTTGCAGTATCTTGTAATACATTTATTTAACTTAATGTGAATTCTCCACATCTATTGTCTTAACCCCTGCATATTTGTGAGATGTGACCCATGTCTTCTGCTTGTGAGCTTAGATTTGCTTTGGACTTAACCACTTAGGGACCAAGCCCATTTTCACCTTAAGGACCAGAGCGTTTTTTGCACATCTGACCACTGTCACTTTAAGCATTAATAACTCTGGGATGCTTTTACTTTTCATTCTGATTCCGAGATTGTTTTTTTTTTTTCGTGACATATTCTACTTTTATGTTGGTGGTAAATTTTTGTCGATACCTGCATCATTTCTTGGTTAAAAAAAATTCCCAAATTTGATGAAATTTTTTTTAAAATCTAGCATTTTTTAAACTTTGAAGCTCTCTGCTTGTAAGGAAAATAGACATTCCAAATTATATATTGATTCACATATACAATATGTCTACTTTATGTTGGTATCATAAAGTTAAAGGGGTACTCCGCCCCTAGACATCTTATCCCCTATCCAAAGGATAGGGGATAAGATGTCAGATCGCCACGGTCCTGCTGCTGGGGAGCCCCAGGATCCCCGCTGCGGCACTGCGCTATCATTACAGCACAGAGCGAGTTCGCTCTGCACTTAATGACTGGCAATACAGGGGCCGGAGCATCGTTAGGTCATGGCTCCGCCCCTCGTGACGTCACAGCCCGCCCCTTTCAATACTAGTCTATGGGAGGGGGCATGGCGGTCATCATGCCCCCTGCCATAGACTTGCATTAAGGGGACGGGCCGTGATGTCACGAGGGGAGGAGCCATGACGTTACGCTGCTCCGTCCCGTGTATCGTCCGTCATTACGCACAGAGCGAACTCGCTCTGTGCTGTAATGATAGCGCGGTGCCGCAGCGGGAATCCCGGGGCTCCCCAGCAGCGGGACCATGGTGATCTGACATCTTATCCCCTATCCTTTAGATAGGGGATAAGATGTCTAGGGGCGGAGTACCCCTTTAACACGTTTTTTACTTTTTGGAAGACATCAGAGGGCTTCAAAGTTCAGCAGCAATTTTCACAACATTTTCAAAATCAGAATTTTTCTTGGACCAGTTCAGTTTCAAAGTGGATTTGAAGGGTCTTCATATTCGAAATACCCCATAAATGACCCCCATCATAAAAACTGCACCCCTCAAAGTATTCAAAATGACATTCAGTAAGTGTTAACCCTTTAGGTGTTTCACAGGAATAGCAGCAAATTGAAGGAGAAAATGCAAAATCTTAATTTTTTACACTCATGTTCTTCTAGACCCAGTTTTTGAATCTTTACAAGGGGTAATAAGAGAAAAAGCCCCTGAAAATTTGAAACCCAATTTCTCTCGAGTAAGGAAATACCTCATGTGAATGTCAAGTGTTCGACGGGTGCAGTAGAGGGCTCAGAAGGGAAGGAGCAACAATGGGATTTTGGAGAGTGAATTTTGCTGAAATGGTTTTTGGGGGGCATGTCGCATTTAGTAAACCCCTATGGTGCCAGAACATCAGACCCCCCTCCCCACATGGCATATCATATTGGAAACTACACCCCTCAAGGCACGTAACAAGGGATCCAGTGAGCATTAACACCCCACAAGTGTTTGCTGACTTTTCGTTTAAAGTCGGCTGTGTAAATGAGGAAATTTTTTTTTCCACTAAAATAGGGTTCCCCCCCCCAAATGTTACATTTTTACAAGGAGTAATAGGAGAAAATGCCCCCCAAAATTTGTAACCCCATTTCTTGAGTATGGAAATACCCCATGTGTGGACGTCAAGTGCTCTGCTGGCGGACTACAATGCTCAGAAGAGGAGGAGCACCATTGAGCATTTGGAGAGTGAATTTTGGGGACTGGACCTGGGTGACTGCTGATATCTAGCAGCAGGCACCCCATGCAAATGTTTGGGCATTTGCACGGGGTCCCGGCTGCTGCTAGATATCAGCAGTCACCCCGGTCCAGTCCCCGAAATTCCCACAGGCGTACAGGTACGTGCTTGGGATTAAAGGGAGGAATCCCGAAAGCTTGTCCTACAAAATTTGTCCAATAAAAAAGGTATTTCAAGATACTGCAACATTTTTTTTTATTTGCATCTGCATCACTGGACTAATACTGCTACTCAATTTTACACACACACACACACACACACACACACACACACACACACACACACACACACATATATATACACATATATATTATAAACAAAAATTATTATTTTTTTAATCTTAGAATTTTTGCTTTTTTTTCTATAAAATATATTGATCCTTTTTTCGATAGCTGCAATATTGCACCATCCTGTACAGGGTGTTGGTTGTATAATTCAGCTCAGCTGGCAACTGTGATGCAGGTACCACCCCTGTGCCTCCACCATAATATGCTGTTACGGCTTCTCAGCTGAATCCATAGCTGCCCTGATTTTAAATAAATGACTGCTTCTTCAGAAGAAAACCTTTTATGTTCCCGTCTTCTCTATTTTCAATCTATTTGTTGAGGAGTGAAATAGATCACTGAAGAATCTGTATGAAACTGTTAAAAATAAAAATTGTCTATGTTGCCCAAAGCAACCAATCAGAGCTCAGCTTTCATATTTCAAGACCAGATTAAGAAAAATAAAGCTGTACTGTAATTGGTCTCTATGGGCAACAAGAACATCATCATCATGGCCACCTCTGCACATGATCTCTTTGGTAATTAATTACATTTCACCATCTGCCAACAGGTCTAGGTATATCTCATGCCAAGGAAACCCAGTACTTGACTTCATAGTGCCAACTAACATCCATGCATTGACACTTTTGTCAACATAGTTTTGTGAACACTGCATTGCCTACGTGTATAAAGCAAAAGCTTTGAGAAACCTTTGGGATCATTCTCCTTGCCCAGGCTTTCTCACCTAACTGTGTTCTTCCCTAACAATTCTTTTTGTGGGCTGAATGGAGACTATTCCATCCCTGCAGCCATGTTCCAAAAGTTAAGATCAGCCTGTTAAGAATGGAGGCTGTTAAAACAAATCTGCTACTGGGGACAGCCCTAAATGGCCACCGGGAAGGGGGAAGTATACTTAGTTGTGCTGTGTCTTGTCCAGTGATTGGCTGAGCCAGAAGGTCCTGCACTTGTCTTGTAAGCTGGAAGAAGAGAGAAGAAACGGGGGCTAGGTAATTATGTTGTGTTTTTATTTATTTATTTTTTATCTATTTTTAATCATTTAAAGGGAACCTGTCACATTAAAAATGGAGGGTAATCTGCAGGTATCAAGTTATAGAGCAGGAGGAGCTGAGCAGAATTATATAAAGTTTTGTGGGAAATGGTTCTAGGATAACTTGTCATTTCTGATGGAAATCTCTGATAATTCTGGGCAGGTAGGCGTCCTGTTCAGTAACTGACAGCTATCTGTGTATAGATGTGCACATAGCTAGATATGAGTAGGACTACCCACATGACTACTTAGGCCAGAATTATCAGAGATTTCCCATAAGTAAATTAGTAGTTATCCTTTAACTTTCCTCAGATATCATTATTACTATATATATCATTCTGCTCAGCTCCTCCTGCTCTATAATATGATGCCTGAGGATTAGATCATATTTTTAACATGACAGGTTGTCTTTAATCCATCATCCTTTCACCAGGGCTGTCTTTACATATGAACCTTAAAGGGACTGTCTCATTTAATACAGTAAAATCTCACTTAGCAGACACCTCCCAATAGGGGACATCTCAAAAGAGCAGACAGTTTTTAATTCCCTGGCAGAGTCCTATAAGACTTAATGTATTTGCACCCTCTGAAAAGGGGACACTCCCAATAACGGATGCGGACACACCCAATAGGGGACAATTGGGGACAAAATACTCCCAATAGGGGACAACCAGGCTTATGTGCCGGCCCTACCTTGCACACAGGGCCGCCATCAGGGGTACAGCCAATACCCCAGTAAAGGGCCAAGGCTATGAAGGGGGATGAAACGATACGGTGGAGGGATAAGGGGTGATTAAACAGCACTGGGAGATTCTACTGTAGTATTCCTTTATCATGTTTTATAGGTGATTACACTCTGGAGTGAGTACAGTACAGTATTTGGTCATTTAGAAAGATTTTGTGAGCCTTTTTTCCCAATAGGGGACGTCTCTCAATAGCGGACATTTTCTTATTCCCTGTGAGTGTCCGCTATTGGAAGATTTTACTGTATTTAAAACTAAAAAATACTCTCCAGACTTCCAGCAGTAACACAATAAACTTTGACTTACCTACTGCCTTTCCCTCAAGTGGCATCCTCCGGCCCCATTCTTCCGTAATACTGTGGCTCAGCTAATCAACAGCTGAATTAATTCAACATCCTACCTCCAGGACTGTCTATACACAGCTGTTGGAAAACAACTCCCAGCATGAAAGGCTGTCCTGGCATACTGGGAGTTGTAGTTGTGCAACAGCTGGAGACACACCGGCTGGAAAACGCTGTCCTAGAAGAACATTTGTTCCTGTCTGTCCAAGATCTATTCGGTAATTCAAAGTGCAAGGATCTGCAAACATAATCATTTTTTTTTTCTTGGTAAAATATGAAGATTGTTGTTTGGTCAGCTTTCTAGTTCTAAAAGAAAATGTGTCTAAATACTTTCCAGAGTACTAAGGGGAAGGTGAACACCCAAAACATGTGAAGCAGTAATTTTTCCATTCTGTTCAGTTTTCATGTTTAGAGCATTGGATTTGGCAGCAGATTTCGGAACAATTATCAAGCGCTCAGTGGATTTTTTTTTTCACGCCATTTATTGTTAGCGCACAATGGCTAATAAACATATTTCCTACACATACGTGTATTTCTTGTAAATTATACATTTTGTGAGCAGCAGAAATGGAGCAGGACTAATACTGATCTGGAACATTATGGTGTGTATGGGCTTTAAAGGGAACCTGCCACCTTAAAAAAAACTATGTATTCTGTCAACATCGCATTGCATTGCAGGAAGAGCTGAGCAGATTGATTATTTTTATATAATCAAATGTAACTTTGTGGAAAAAGATTCAGTGTAACTTGTAGCTGAAAGCCCTTTTATTCTTAGGAGTCCAGTAGGCAGGGCCACTCAATGATAGGACCATCCACTGGACTCCTAAGCATGAAAAGATCAGATATGTCATAACAAATTCATGGTGTCAGGTTTCATATAAAGTCTAGAGAGAATAGTTTTCTGAATATTTAAAAGGGTACTACAGTGCTGACAACTTATTCCCTATCTAAAGGATAGGGGGATAAGTTGCCTGATCGTGCGGGGTCCTGCCGCTGGGGACCCCCGCGATCTCGCACGCAGCACCCCGCTCTCATCAGGCCCCGGAGCGAACATCGCTCCAGGTCTGATGACTGCTGATCATGGGGCCGGAGTATAGTGACATCACGGCTCCGCCCCCTCAATTTAAGTCTATGGCAGGGGGCGAGACAGCTGTCTCGCCCCTGCCATAGACTTGCATTGAGGGTGCGGAGCGTGATGTCCCATGGGGGCGGAGCTGTGACATCACGATCACCGGCCCCGTCATCGGACCCGGAGCGGATGTTTGCTCCGGGGCCTGATGAGAGCGGGGTGCTGCGTGCGAGATCACGGGGGTCCCCAGCGGCAGGACCCCGCGCGATCAGGCAACTTATCCTCTATTCTTTAGATAGGGGATAAGTTGTCAGCACGGTAGTACCCCTTTAAAGGAGCACTCCAACCAAAACTAACTTAACGCCTATCCGCAACATAGGGGTAAAGTAACTGATCTGGGAGGGGGGGTCTCGACCACTGGGACCCCTGCAATCTCCGAAATGGGACCCCGGCTGTCAGTGAGGAGTGCGTGTCTTCTACCGGTAGACAGCTTGCGCTCCATTCATTTCTGTGGGAACGCTGGGGATGCCCAAGTTCTGGTCTTGGTCTCTTCACTGTTCCCATACAAATACTCACTGAGCATTGGGTCCCATTACAGAGATCCTGTGGATAAAGGATAAGTTAGTTTTGGTTGGAGTTCTCCTTTAATGGCTTTTCTGTCCCCTGGTTTGAGTAGAAGTATGTCTTATTCACACTTGCACGATTTGGTCAGTTATGCATCAGTATTTGTAGCCAAAACCAGAAGTGGAGAGCAAACTGAAAAAGTTTACGTTCACATGCTGCATTTATTTTACGTTTTTAGTGTGTTTTGCAATAGATTTTGATAGCATGGCTGTAACAGGTTAAACATGTTTGAAATGTTTTACCTGTTATAATTGTACTGTCTGCCCATCCTTGGTTCATTACTGGAAGGACATACTTCTGCTGGTTCGAAGGGTATTTGGGATTGTTGTGCCACTTGAGCCTAAGCCATGTGTACTGGGTCTGATAGGGTGTGACACTGAACCCTTAGGGGTTAAATTGGGTATCCTCTGTATACTATATCAGGCTAGATAACTTATTGCTCAGTACTGGATAAGGGCTAGTTCCCCTATGGTTGCTGACTTAAATAGGCACGATCATTAAAACTAACCTATTGCACTCTAATGGTAAATAAAAAATCTTTCTAATGTACTTTGAATTTAAAAAATGAAGTCTATGTTTCATTTGTGTTTTTAAAAAGCTGCCACTAGTGACTCCCTACTTGTCCAGAGCACATTCCCCCCCCCCCCCCCCCATCTCTTGCACAGACTTTGGACTCCTGCTGGCCTGACAGAAGTCCAAAATCAGGAAATGCAGTTTGGAGTGCTGAGGGTGTGTGTGTGCAGCCTTAGCCAATCATAGCTCATCTCACACTGAACTGCCCTGTATGGCTTCAGATAATGTCACGCCTGCTGGGGAACGCCCCTTCCCAGTCTGTAAATCTGACAGACATTGTTTTTTTTTTTTTTCTGTATAAAACTGTTAAACTTAATAAAAAGATCTGATAAAAAAATAAAAAAAATTGTACTGTCAATAATTGCTTTTCCAAAACTGCTGTATTCATTTAAAGGGGTTCTCCGCTGCTAGACATCTTATTCCCTATCCAAGCATTCTGAACAAAATGTTTAGAATGCTGCAGCATGGGAGTACTCCTTTAACTCCTCAATTATCCTCCTACAAAGCTGTATGGCTTAATTTTTTGCTCCCCTATTGATTAGTTTTTATCTGTACCATTTTGGAAAAAAATTTACTTAGATTTTTTTTCTTCCATTTTTGTAGCATGCATTGTGACAAAAAGCTCAGCAAGTTTGGTCCCCTTGTATGTTGGGACAGTTCCACACGTTGCTATACCAAGTATGTTTGTTTGTTTTTTTTTAGACATTTTTCTTCCACTTTTTTTTTTCACCCAAACTAATATTTTGTGAATTGTAAAAAATGGTTGCAGCATCTAGCAATCCACATACTGATGATTAAAATACTCTATAGTAGCAAGTTTACTGAAAAGTATGATTCGAGATGAATACAAGAACCTTGTATGGATTTAAAGGTAATGCCAAGATTAACAGTTATCCAGAGAGGTGGACCCATAAGGAATGGTAAAAATAATGGAATGACTTATACTTCTTCCTACTGGATCCACTTCTGACTTTGGCTCAAAAAGTAAGTGGCAGTTAAAAAAAAAAAAAAAAAAAAAGTACTTAGTTGCCCTTTGGCTACAATTCAGATCTCCAGTCTTTTGGGGGGGATGGATGAGGCCACAAGGTTTGCACCTGGATTTGGGGATTTTCTGTCATTCTAGTCTGCAGATCCTTTTTAAGCTCTGTCAGGCTGGATTGAGTGTTGGTGGAAACCTTTTTTTGGTCTCTTCAAATTAGAGTTGTCCCTAAGCCATTATTGTGTTTTTTTTTTTTGTCTATGTGGAGAATTATTAAAACCTCTGCAGAGGAAAGGTTGACCAGTTTCCCATATCAACCAATCAGATTGCTTCTTTCACAGGCCTTTTTCAAAGAATGAAGTATCTGATTGGTTGCTATGGACAACTGGTCAACTTTTTTTCTCTGCACAGGTTTTGACAAATCTCCCCCATTGCCTTGATAGAAGGTGAACCTTCGGACCAGTCAAAGATCCAGAGCACTCTAGACCCATATTTATTCAGCTTTCTCTTAAAGGGGTTGTGCGCTGCCCTGCCTTTCGGAGTTCTTCTCGCAGCGTCCGGAAGTTCATTACTCCGAACGCTGTGTGCGGGCTTCCGTGTTCGCGGCCGCCCTCTCGTGATGTCACGCCCGCCCCCACAATGAAAGTCTATGGGAAGGGGGCGCGACCGCTGTCACGCCCCCTTCCCATAGACTTTCATTGAGGGGCGGGCGTGACGTCACGAGGGGCCGGCCGCGAACACGGAAGCCCGCACATAGCGTTCGGAGTAATTAACTTCCGGACGCTGCGAGCAGAGCTCCGAAAGGCAGGGCAGCTCACAACCCCTTTTAACCCAGACCTCCCAGAATATGAGGCTGCAGCCACCATTGTGCTTCACTGTAGGGATGGTATTGGGCAGGTAATGTGCAGCTCCTGGTTTCCTCCAGACATGATGCTTATAATTGAGGCCAAAAACTTTCATCTTGGTTTCATCAGACCAGATAATCATGTTTCTCACAGTACAGAGTTCTGTAGATGCTGTTTTTGCAGACTCCAGGCAGCTTCCATGTGCCTTTTACTGAGGAGGTCAGGTTATAACTTTGGAATTTCTGGCCGTCTTTTATTCCGAGTTCGGCCAGCGCTGAATGAATCTGTCATCCCTAGGACCACATGGACATTGTTGTCCCCATAGACGGCAATGTATGTGGAGCAGATTCCGCCCTTCTCCCTAATTACTTTGTTTGGTTGAAAGGCCAGTTCTAGCAAGGGTCCTGCTTGTTACTAACATCTTCCATTTGAGAATTATGAAGGCCACTGTGTTCTTGGGAACTTTCAGTGCAGGAGAAATATTTTGTTGCTTCAGCTCTGTGCTTCCACACAATCTTGTCTAAGCCTTGTAGGCAGTTTTTTCCACCTCATGGCTCAGTTTTTGCTGATGTACATTAGCAGTTGTGAGACCTTATATAGACAGGGCTGTGTATTTCCAAATCCTGTCCAGTCAGATGAATTTACCACAAGTGACTCCAGTCAAGTTATAGAAACATCTCAGAGATGATCAAGAGAAATGGAAGGAACCATAGCAAAATTTTAAGTGTCCCAGCAAAAGGTCTAAATTCTTATGTCCATGCAAAATAATTTTTTTCCTTTTCTAATAAATTTCCAAAATTCTCCTTTTACATGGAGTATATAGTGCAGATTGATGGCAAATATAATTTTTATTTTAGTACATGGCCACAATATAACACAATCTGAAAAAGGTAAAAGGGCTGCCACTGCTGCTAAATTTACTCAGGGGTGATGGGGCCTCCATTCTTCTTCTTATTGGTGGTGGTCTTAATGGTAGGACCCCTATTGACCAGCTTTTAACTTTTACTCTTGGGGATATTCTGTTTATATAGTCAAATCCAATTATACTGACTCCTAAGCACATGTCATTGATATTAACAAAACACATTATTGGGGAAGTGGGGATGTTTTACTATTGCAAATGCGTTAAAATACAGGAATACATTCTTTCCACATTATTCAGTATTTAAAGAGGTACTCTGCCCCTAGACATCTTATCCCCCTATCCAAAGGATACCCCACGATCTCGGCTGTGGCACCCCAGACATCCGGTGCACGGAGCTAACTTTGCCGGATGACTGGCGATGCGGGGGAAGGCTCATGACATCAGTCACGCTCCGTTCGTTATGTCATGCCACGACCCCTCAGTGCAAGCCTATGGGAGGGGACGTGACGAGACCTTTTGGATTGGGGATAAGATGTCTGGGGCGGAGTAGCCCTTTAAGACACGTTTGTATGTTTTAGACACTTTTTGCGCCTTGCATCAAAATCTTGGCAGTATAAAGTTAGAAAAGTGCATCAAAAGATTTCTCAGATTCATTAACAACTTGAGACTTCGTAATAAGATAATATCTCTCTGTGATGATCATTTTATTAATTAGCCACTAGATGGCGACATAGTACTTTATAACTCTTATGTAGATACAATATCACATTCTATACAGCTTGACAAACATGTAAGCTCTGATAAATGTAACCTTCTATGAGCTGACTTTTTCTTATTTAAATGTTTGCCTTGATGTGTCTAACTGATCAGTGTAATACGGCCTCAATACAGTAATTAGTGGAGTTCTGCAGAGAGGTGCCTAAGGGACTGTACTTCTTTTATTGCGAAAACATTTTTTATAGGGTTTGGTGGCGTTTCGGCAGCAGGATATTGTCACTACTAAGGATGTGTCATCACTTCATATAATAGGAAACCTATTTAAATAATGATTTTATAGTAAATAAAATAATCTGTAAAATTAATTCAGGGTTGATGAGTGATGCATGGATTTTTGTCTCTATGCTCTTGGCAACTATTGTTGCTTAAATGAGCACTGTCACATTAAACTTTAGATATATGATAAAGCACAATTAAATGACAACTGTAGTGCAAGACTTTTATATATTGCTGTGCCCGGGCTGCAAAAATAAACAAGAGAAACTTTAACTCACCTTCCTACGTTCCCCCGTTGGTCCGGTACCGGCCTCACGGTCCTGCGGTGCGAACCTCATTCAACTTCCTGGGGACAGGGACGCTGCAGAGCCGTCGGTGTATCACCGGCCGCAGCGATGCCCCGCCCCGGCTGGTGATAGGCTGAGTGCACTGTCATGTCACTTTCCTATATACGTGTCCACTAGGGGCCTCGTTTGGCTTTGATGCTGTCCTCCTCTGTCAGCAGCATCATCTGTGTCCCATCGTCCAGGAATTGTGTGCAGAACAAACAGGACAAGCAGGGCTCTGACAGAAGAAATAGTTTGGAGCATAGCTGAGCTGCAGGCAAGACTGGGTAAGTATGCAACTTTTTTCCCCCCTCTTTCTGACAGGTAAGCTCTACACCATAGAACCCCACATTGTACAGGATCGGATCTGAGATTTAAACCTTAGAGGCATGGAAAAATAGCCCCAAATGCTGGTAAGTTTTGCTTTATGTAAATCAGACAGTCATCTAGAGTATATACCTGTTTTGGACACAAAGCTGTGGTTTGCTGCACTTGTGAGTCTGAGACAAAACAACTATACACTGAGAAAATGACCCAAAGGTAGTCACTCACTGACTATGTTACGGCCACTGAAATTGATGAGGCCTGTGGACAGATATATGGGGATCCAATTGTGACAATTGTTAATGTATTCAAGCCATGGAGGGTACAAACGTGATATGAACATGGCCGAATCTCAGGGACAGGTGTACACACATTTTTAATCCAGGACAAATGTACATTATTACTATACAAAGACTAATATAACAGATAAAACTGCCATAAAGTGGTCTGTGGAAGAGTGTTCTCATGTTGCAGACAAGAGAAAACTGTATAGATAATACATGGTCACAAGCAAAATATTAAACTATGAGGATGTTATTCACACGTACAGTATCCTGCATATATTTGATGCGCAGGATTTGATGAACAGGATTTTATGCTGCAGATTTCAGTGTAAATGAAATGACTGAACACAGCTTCAAATCCTGTGCATCAAATATGTGCATCAGATATGTGCAGGATACTGTACATGAGAATAGACCCTTTAAGAGGATTTGTTGGCTCTCCTGACCTGTCAATACATATATTCCCCATGATGTAACATTTCTGGAACATTCTTTCTTAGAACTCTGCATTGTAGCACTGTTCTGGAAATGTATAAATACATTAATAATTGAATGTTAAAATCACCCTTTTGAATGGGCTGTGTCCATACTCATAACAGAGGAACCTCAGGACATTGACTTCTAAGTGCTCCAGAATTGTTACAGTGGGGGAAAAAAGTATTTAGTCAGCCACCAATTGTGCAAGTTCTCCCACTTAAAAAGATGAGAGGCCTGTAATTTTCATCATAGGTAGATACATAATGGGGGGAAAGAATACAGGAAATCACATTGTAGGATTTCTAATGAATTCATTGGTAAATTCCTCGGTAAAATAAGTATATGGTCACCTACAAACAAGTAAGATTTCTGGCTCTCACAGACCTGTAACTTCTTCTTTACGAGTCTCCTCTGTCCTCCACTCACCTGTATTAATGGCACTGTTACGCCGAGCGCTCCGGGTCCCCGCTCCTCCCCGGAGCGCTCGCTACACTTCCCTCACTGCAGCGCCCCGGTCGGTTCCACGGACCCGGGGCGCTGCGTTACCACCTCCGGCCGGGATGCGATTCGCGATGCGGGTAGCGCCCGCTCGCGATGCGCACCCCGGCTCCCGTACCTTACTCGCTCCCCGTCAGTTCTGTCCCGGCGCGCGCGGCCCCGCTCCCTAGGGCGCGCGCGCGCCGGGTCTTTGCGATTTAAAGGGCCACTGCACCGCTGATTGGTGCAGTGGTTCCAATTAGTGTTTACACCTGTGCACTTCCCTATATCACCTCACTTCCCCTTCACTCCCTCGCCGGATCTTGTTGCCCTAGTGCCAGTGAAAGCGTTCCTTGTGTGTTCCTTGCCTGTGATTCCAGACCTTCTGCCGTTGCCCCTGACTACGATCCTTGCTGCCTGCCCCGACCTTCTGCTACGTCCGACCTTGCTTCTGTCTACTCCCTTGTACCGCGCCTATCTTCAGCAGCCAGAGAGGTTGAGCCGTTGCTAGGGGATACGACCTGGTCACTACCGCCGCAGCAAGACCATCCCGCTTTGCGGCGGGCTCTGGTGAAAACCAGTAGTGACTTAGAACCGATCCTCTAGCACGGTCCACGCCAATCCCTCTCTGGCACAGAGGATCCACTACCTGCCAGCCGGCATCGTGACAGTAGATCCGGCCATGGATCCCGCTGAAGTTCCTCTGCCAGTTGTCGCTGACCTCACCACGGTGGTCGCCCAGCAGTCACAACAGATTGCGCAACAAGGCCAACAGCTGTCTCAACTGACTGTTATGCTACAACAGTTACTACCACAGCTCCAGCAATCATCTCCTCCGCCAGCTCCTGTACCTCCTCCGCAGCGAGTGGCCGCTTCTGGAATACGACTATCCTTGCCGGATAAATTTGATGGGGACTCTAAGTTTTGCCGTGGCTTTCTTTCCCAATGTTCATTACACTTGGAGATGATGTCGGACCAGTTCCCCACTGAAAGGTCTAAGGTGGCTTTCGTAGTCAGCCTGCTGTCTGGAAAAGCCCTGGCTTGGGCCACACCGCTCTGGGACCGCAATGACCCCGTCACTGCCTCTGTACACTCCTTCTTCTCGGAAATTCGAAGTGTCTTTGAGGAACCTGCCCGAGCCTCTTCTGCTGAGACTGCCCTGTTGAACCTGGTCCAGGGTAATTCTTCCGTTGGCGAGTATGCCGTACAGTTCCGTACCCTTGCTTCAGAATTATCCTGGAATAATGAGGCACTCTGCGCGACCTTTAAAAAAGGCCTATCCAGCAACATTAAAGATGTTCTGGCCGCACGAGAAATCCCTGCTAACCTACATGAACTCATCCATCTTGCCACTCGCATTGACATGCGTTTTTCCGAACGGCGTCAGGAGCTCCGCCAGGATATGGACTCTGTTCGCACGAGGCGTTTCTTCTCCCCGGCTCCTCTCTCCTCTGGTCCCCTGCAATCTGTTCCTGTGCCTCCCGCCGTGGAGGCTATGCAGGTCGACCGGTCTCGCCTGACACCCCAAGAGAGGACACGACGCCGCATGGAGAATCTCTGCCTGTACTGTGCTAGTACCGAACACTTCCTGAAGGATTGTCCTATCCGTCCTCCCCGCCTGGAAAGACGTCCGCTGACTCCGCACAAAAGTGAGACAGTCCTTGATGTCTACTCTGCTTCTCCACGTCTTACTGTGCCTGTGCGGATGTCTGCCTCTGCCTTCTCCTTCTCTGCTGTGGCCTTCTTGGACTCTGGATCTGCAGGAAATTTCATCTTAGCCTCTCTCGTCAACAGGTTCAACATCCCGGTGACCAGTCTCGCCAGACCCCTCTACATCAATTGTGTAAACAATGAAAGATTGGACTGTACTATACGTTTCCGCACGGAGCCCCTTCTAATGTGCATCGGATCTCATCACGAGAGGATTGAACTGTTGGTCCTCCCCAATTGCACTTCTGAAATCCTTCTTGGACTTCCCTGGCTTCAACTCCATTCCCCAATCCTGGATTGGTCCACTGGGGAGATCAAGAGTTGGGGGCCCTCTTGTTCCAAGGACTGCTTAAAACCGGTTCCCAGTAAACCTTGCCGTGTCCCTGTGCTTCCTCATGTAACCGGTCTCCCTAAGGCCTATATGGACTTTGCGGACGTTTTTTGCAAAAAACAAGCTGAGACTCTACCTCCTCACAGGCCTTATGATTGTCCCATTGACCTCCTCCCGGGCACTACTCCACCCCGGGGCAGAATCTATCCTCTGTCCGTCCCAGAGACTCTTGCCATGTCTGAATACGTCCAAGAAAATTTAAAAAAGGGCTTTATCCGTAAATCCTCCTCTCCTGCCGGAGCCGGATTTTTCTTTGTGTCCAAAAAAGATGGCTCTCTACGTCCTTGCATTGACTACCGCGGTCTTAATAAAATCACGGTTAAGAACCGCTACCCCCTACCCCTCATCTCTGAACTCTTTGATCGTCTCCAAGGTGCCCATATTTTTACCAAACTGGACTTAAGAGGTGCTTATAATCTCATCCGCATCAGAGAGGGGGATGAATGGAAAACGGCATTTAACACCAGAGATGGACACTTTGAGTATCTGGTCATGCCCTTTGGTCTATGCAACGCCCCTGCCGTCTTCCAAGACTTTGTTAATGAAATTTTTCGTGATCTACTATACTCCTGTGTTGTTGTATATCTGGACGATATCCTGATTTTTTCTGCCAATCTTGAAGAACACCGCCAGCATGTCCGTATGGTTCTTCAGAGACTTCGTGATAATCAACTCTATGCCAAAATAGAGAAATGTCTGTTTGAATGCCAATCTCTTCCTTTTCTAGGATACTTGGTCTCTGGCCAGGGACTACAAATGGACCCAGATAAACTCTCTGCCGTCTTAGATTGGCCACGCCCCTCCGGACTCCGTGCCATCCAACGTTTTTTGGGGTTCGCCAATTATTACAGGCAATTTATTCC
Source organism: Hyla sarda (assembly GCF_029499605.1). Taxonomy (NCBI): domain Eukaryota; kingdom Metazoa; phylum Chordata; class Amphibia; order Anura; family Hylidae; genus Hyla; species Hyla sarda. The sequence goes on from NC_079193.1 coordinate 291,930,724, forward strand.
ACATTTTTCTACCATTGTGGCTCCTATTGTGGCTTTAACAAAAAAAAATGCCGATCCCAAGTCTTGGCCTCCTCAAGCGGAAGACGCCTTTAAACGACTCAAGTCTGCCTTTTCTTCGGCTCCCGTGCTCTCCAGACCTGACCCATCTAAACCCTTCCTATTGGAGGTTGATGCCTCCTCAGTGGGAGCTGGAGCTGTCCTTCTACAAAAAAACTCTTCCGGGCATGCTGTTACTTGTGGTTTTTTTTCCAGGACCTTCTCTCCGGCGGAGAGGAACTACTCCATCGGGGATCGAGAGCTTCTAGCCATTAAATTAGCACTTGAGGAATGGAGGCATCTGCTGGAGGGATCAAGATTTCCAGTTATTATTTACACCGATCACAAGAACCTCTCCTACCTCCAGTCTGCCCAACGGCTGAATCCTCGTCAGGCCAGGTGGTCTCTGTTCTTTGCCCGATTTAATTTTGAAATTCACTTTCGGCCTGCTGATAAAAACATTAGGGCCGATGCTCTCTCTCGTTCCTCAGATGCCTCTGAAATTGAACTCTCTCCTCAACACATCATTCCTCCTGACTGCCTGATTTCCACTTCTCCAGCCTCCATCAGGCAAACTCCTCCAGGAAAGACCTTTGTTTCTCCACGCCAACGCCTTGGGATCCTCAAATGGGGTCACTCCTCCCATCTCGCAGGTCATGCGGGCATCAAGAAATCTGTGCAACTCATCTCTCGCTTCTATTGGTGGCCGACTCTAGAGACTGATGTGGTGGACTTTGTGCGAGCCTGCACTATCTGTGCCCGGGATAAGACTCCTCGCCAGAAGCCCGCTGGTTTTCTTCATCCTCTACCTGTCCCCGAACAACCTTGGTCTCTGATTGGTATGGATTTTATTACTGACTTACCCCCATCCCATGGCAACACTGTTATTTGGGTGGTCGTTGATCGATTCTCCAAAATGGCACATTTCATCCCTCTTCCTGGTCTTCCTTCAGCGCCTCAGTTGGCTAAACAATTTTTTGTACACATTTTTCGTCTTCACGGGTTGCCTACACAGATCGTCTCGGATAGAGGCGTCCAATTTGTGTCTAAATTCTGGAGGGCTCTCTGTAAACAACTCAAGATTAAATTAAATTTTTCTTCTGCATACCATCCTCAATCCAATGGACAAGTAGAGAGAATTAACCAGATCTTGGGTGACTATTTACGACATTTTGTTTCCTCCCGCCAGGATGACTGGGCAGATCTTCTACCTTGGGCCGAATTCTCGTATAATTTCAGAATCTCTGAATCTTCCTCCAAATCTCCGTTTTTCGTGGTGTACGGCCGTCACCCTCTTCCCCCCCTCCCTACCCCCTTGCCCTCTGGTCTGCCCGCTGTGGATGAAATTTCTCGTGATCTTTCCACCATATGGAAAGAGACCCAAAATTCTCTCTTACAGGCTTCTTCTCGCATGAAGAGATTCGCAGATAAGAAAAGAAGAGCTCCTCCCATTTTTTCCCCTGGAGACAAGGTATGGCTCTCCGCTAAATATGTCCGTTTCCGTGTCCCGAGCTATAAGTTGGGACCACGCTATCTTGGTCCTTTTAAAGTTTTGTGTCAAATTAATCCTGTCTCTTACAAACTTCTTCTTCCTCCTTCTCTTCGTATCCCTAATGCCTTTCACGTCTCTCTTCTTAAACCTCTCATCCTCAACCGTTTTTCTCCTAAATCTGTTCCTCCCACTCCTGTTTCCGGCTCCTCGGACATCTTCTCTGTCAAAGAGATTTTGGCCTCTAAAAAGGTCAGGGGAAGAACTTTTTTTTTAGTGGATTGGGAGGGTTGTGGTCCAGAAGAGAGGTCCTGGGAACCTGAGGACAATATCCTGGACAAAAGTCTGATCCTCAGGTTCTCAGGTCCCAAGAAGAGGGGGAGACCCAAGGGGGGGGGTACTGTTACGCCGAGCGCTCCGGGTCCCCGCTCCTCCCCGGAGCGCTCGCTACACTTCCCTCACTGCAGCGCCCCGGTCGGTTCCACGGACCCGGGGCGCTGCGTTACCACCTCCGGCCGGGATGCGATTCGCGATGCGGGTAGCGCCCGCTCGCGATGCGCACCCCGGCTCCCGTACCTTACTCGCTCCCCGTCAGTTCTGTCCCGGCGCGCGCGGCCCCGCTCCCTAGGGCGCGCGCGCGCCGGGTCTTTGCGATTTAAAGGGCCACTGCACCGCTGATTGGTGCAGTGGTTCCAATTAGTGTTTACACCTGTGCACTTCCCTATATCACCTCACTTCCCCTTCACTCCCTCGCCGGATCTTGTTGCCCTAGTGCCAGTGAAAGCGTTCCTTGTGTGTTCCTTGCCTGTGATTCCAGACCTTCTGCCGTTGCCCCTGACTACGATCCTTGCTGCCTGCCCCGACCTTCTGCTACGTCCGACCTTGCTTCTGTCTACTCCCTTGTACCGCGCCTATCTTCAGCAGCCAGAGAGGTTGAGCCGTTGCTAGGGGATACGACCTGGTCACTACCGCCGCAGCAAGACCATCCCGCTTTGCGGCGGGCTCTGGTGAAAACCAGTAGTGACTTAGAACCGATCCTCTAGCACGGTCCACGCCAATCCCTCTCTGGCACAGAGGATCCACTACCTGCCAGCCGGCATCGTGACAGGCACCTGTTTGAACTTGTTATAAGTATAAAAGAAACTGTCCACAACCTCAAACAGTCACACTCCAAACTCCACTATGGCCAAGACCAAAGAGCTGTCGTAGGACACCAGAAACAAAATTGTAGACCTGCACCAGGCTGGGAAGACTGAATCTGCAATAGGCAAGAAGCTTGGTGTGAAGAAATCAACCGTGGGAGCAATTATTAGAGAATGGAAGACATACAAGACCACTGATAATCTCCCTCCGTGGTGTCAAAATTATCAAAAGAACGTTGAGCAAAAATCCCAGAACCACATGGGGGATCTAGTGAATGACCTGCAGAGAACTGGGACAAAAGTAACAAAGGCTACCATCAGTAACACACTACGTGGCCAAGGACTCAAATCATGCAGTGCCAGGTGTGTCCCCCTGCTTAAGCCAGTACATGTCCGGGCCTGTCTGAAGTTTGCTAGAGAACATTTGGATGATCCAGAAGAGGATTGGGAGAATGTCATATGGTCAGATGAAACCAAAGTAGAATTTTTTGTTAAAAACTCAACTCGTCATGTTTGGAGGAGAAAGAATGCTAAGTTGCATCCAAAGAACACCATACTTACGGTGAAGTATGGTGGTGGAATCATCATGCTTTGGGGCTGTTTTTCAGCAAAGGGACCAGGGCGACTGGTCTGTGAAAAGGAAGGAATGAATGGGACCATGTATCATGAGAAACAACTGGCGCAAAAATTCTAATTCCCGTAACTGCAGAAAGAGTGTTCTTTCTGCGGCCTCCGCACAGAATGCATTGCCATCTATGAGATGCCACATTCCCAAGCAGTCCTAGTGCTGGCATGTCAGTGTCTGCAGTTTTCAGAATGTCCGCACAGAGATTTTCCGTGCGGACATTCTGACATGTGAACATAGCCTGACAGTTCAGTGTTACTGATCGTAGAACTGGTTGTGTAATTTCAGTGTTGAGACGTGTATATAGAAATTGACATTGATGTCACTGGAGCTTCATTAGTTGGATACATTTTGAGTGATAGTTTACCAAAGATTGGCATCTGTCACACACAGGCTAATATTGAAATGTTTTTAAGTATCTAGACATATAGAATAGCATAGTCTACAATGCTTTTCCATAATCAGTTTTTTGTGATATGGACACCAAAATTAAACTCTTCTGGCCTCTGTCTGACATTGAGCCACATGACCATGTATATTGTTGTTGGGGGCTTTGCTGATGTACATGCTAAATGTGACCGAAAACACAATGTGAACCATGCATGGCCTTAGGTAGCCACAGAAGATAATTAGTAGAGATGAGCGAACTTTTGAAAAATTTCGATTTTGCCGATTCGCTGAATTTTCCGAAAAAATTTGGTTTGGACCGAATTTATTCACAGCAAATCGCTATTAGAAACGGCCAATATCTAGCCTACAGAGAGCCTCAATAGGGGTGTAGAGCACTTTACCTTGTCCTAACACGCATAGGGAGTGTGCTGTATTATTGAGTATCACATGCAGATTACAGACATTGCTATTAGAATCACTGCTGCAGAGCGTCGATGTGGCAGCAGGGAAACAATATGGTGTAAAAATGTAAGACAGTAAAGAGATTTTTTTAAATGTAATTTTAATAGAATTTAATTTTGAATTTATTTACTTTTTTTGAGTACCCTTTCTGGTGAGCATCGAGATGGCGTCTTCTGCCAGGCGAGATACCACCCGTTCCAGCCCCTGCCTTTCAGTGCCCCCCTGACCTATGAAAGTGCGACTGTTTCATTTAATCAATTATGGTTCATTGTTATCGCTCCAAGCTATTTTTTTTTTTATTTATTTTAGATTTATATTATAGACCAAAAAACCCAATATAACAAGGAGTCACATGGCGGCACAATGACAGAGCCTAGAGGTGGCAGCAGCATGAGGAGACCATACACTGGCAGAATGACACAGCCTGGAATTGGCAGCAGCACAAGGAGACCATATAGTGGCAGATCGACCCAGTCTGGAGCTGGCAACAGCTTTGCAAGACCATAGGGCCTCACAATAGAGAAGATTAAAGATATTTTTGAAATTTTAAATTGAGGATTTTAGATAAATTAAGTCTAATTTAAGGTGCCAACAGCATAAGGAGACCATGTGGTGGCACAAAGATACAGCCTGGAGCTGGTGGCAGCATGAGTAGACAACAGGGCTTCACAATCCCTAATATTAAAGGATGAATTTTAAAATTGAAATTGAAGATTGATGGTAGCTAGTGCTACCATAAAATATTTTAGGTAATGTCCCAGGCCCAGCAGCATCAGTAAACCATATAGTGGCTGAATGGCACAGCCTGGAGCTAACGGCAGCATGAGTAGACAATAGGGCTTTACAATCCCTAAGATTAAAAGATGAATTTTAAAATTGAAATTGAAGATTTTGAAATTGAAATTTAAGATTACACTCCAAAGTTTTAATGTCCCTGGCCCCGGCGTGTGGTTACAAAGGACCAAATCTAACAAGGAGACACATGTCACATGGCGGCACAATGACAGAGCCTAGAGGTGGCATCAGTATGAGGAGACCATATAGTGGCTCAATGACCGCCTGAAGTTTGTGGCAGCATGGGGAGACCATATATTGTCTGTAGTGTTGCTCACGAATATTCGCAATTCGAATATTATTCGCGAATTTCGCGAATATAGCGCTATATATTCGTAATTACGAATATTGTTTTTTTTTTTTTTTTTCACAGTACACATCACAGTGATCACCCCTCTCTGCTTCCAGCTTGTGTGGTGTAAAGAAGGCTGTAATACTACTGTGTGAGACTGGCGTGCAAAACTTCGCATATGCGAAAATTAGCATATGCTAATTTTCGTATATGCGAATTTTCGCGTATGCTAATTTTATATATGTTAATATTCACATATGTTAATTTTCGCATACGCGAATCTTCGCATATGCGAAAATAAAACGAGAATATAACGAATATGCGAATATTCGCGAATATATGACGAATATTCGTCCATATATTCGGGAATATTCGCGAATTCGAATATGGCCTATGCCGCTCAACACTAATTGTCTGAAAGGCACAGCCTGGAGGTGACTGAAGCATGAGGAGACAATATAGTGGCTGAATGGCAAAGTATGGAGTTGGCTGAAACATGAGGAGACCGTATAGTGCCTGATTGGCACAGCCTGGAGTTTGTGGCAGCATGAGGAGACCATATAGTGTCTGAATGGCACAGCCTGGTGGTGTCTGAAGTATGATGAGACCATAGTGGCTAAATAGCACAGCCTAGAGTTGTCTGAAGCATGGGGAGACCATATAGTGTCTGAATGTCACAGCCTGGTGTTGGCTGAAGCATGAGGAGACCATATAGTGTCTGATTGACACAGCCTGGAGGTGGCTGAAGCATGAGGAGACTATATAGTGGCCGAATGGCACAGCCTGGAGTTGGTTGACGCATGAGGAGACCATATAGTGGCTGAATGGCACAGCCTGGAGTTGGTTGACGCATGAGGAGACCATATAGTGGCTGACTGAAACAGCCTGGAGGTGGCAGCAGCAGCATCAGGAGTCCTGAAAGTGACCCGGTGACAGAGTGGTGCGGTGGGTGGCAATACCAGTACCCGGTGATGAAGGTGGGTGAAAAAAAAGTCTGATGCAGAAGAATGTTTATAACTGGAGAGCAGCTCCTTAAATCTGTTTGGCACTATACATATTTGTGAAGTGTTGGTGTGGAACCATGGTCAATCTACTCTCAGGCATCAGGCATTGGTGGTTGGAAATCCTGGCTGATCCATGTTTGATTCCTCTTCACAAAGGTCAGTCTCTCCACATTTTTCGTGGACAGATGAGTTCTCCTTAGGGTGATTATGGCCCCCGCCGCATTAAGCTCTGATGGCACTCTACTGGCTGGGCAGGACAGCTTTTCCAGGGCAAACTCTGCTAGTTGCAGCCACAAATCAAGTTTGGCTTCCCAGAAGTCCAGCGGATGTTCAAGGTTTGTTGGCATGGTCATGTCAAGGTATGCCACCACCTGCTGGTTCAGGTCCTGCTCCAGGTCTACCTGCTGCTGATGAGTTGCTTCACTATGTGGGTGAAGAAAGATACTCATCAGTGACTGTAGACTCAGGCTGCTGCTGATGGAGCTGGTACTGCTCCTGCCACCCCTCCCCTCCCCAGCAGCCATGGCAGTTTAAGGTGAGCGCAGAGGGCCCCCCGAATCAGACCTGTGAGAGGATGGACAATGGCGCTGACAGGCATCGGCCAACTGACTACGTAGGATGTCTCTAGTAGGTCAGTTTGTCCTCCCACTTAGTGGGTGTTAAAAAGGCCCCCATTTTGTGATGGTAGTGTGGGTCCAATAAGGTAGAGAGCCAGAAGTCATCCCGCTGCTGAATGGTGACATTTCGGCTGTCACTACGCAAGCAAGTGAACATGCATCGTGCCATTTGTGCAAGTGACTCGGAGGGACTCCCTGCCTCCATCTCCACTGCATACTGCCTTGGTGTGTCTGGGTCCCTTGTCTCACCTTCCTCATAACCCTCTGGCTGCACCTGCTCCTCCTCTCCAGTCAGATTACTAGAAAAACCGCCCATTTGCCGAAACCTAAACTGTGCTCCACTGTGCCCCTCCCCCTCCTTCTCCAGTTCGGCCCCCACGGGGCTCATGTGGCCGCCACGTCTCCATTGCCCTGAACAGCCATCATTTCCAACACGTGTTGTAAGAAATGAAGCAGTGGAATGACGTTGTTCATCCCGTAATCCTGGCGACATACTTATAATGTGGCTTCTTCAAAGGGCCTGAGAAAACGGCAGGTGTCGCGTATGAGCTGCCACTGGTTGACTTTGAAGTTACACAGGGGAGTACCCCTATCCGCTTGGATCATCAAGAAATCGGTGATGGCTTTTCTCTGTTCGTATATATATATATATATATATATATATATATATAAAGGGTGGAATTCCAACGTGTAGCAACGTCACAAAGCAGACTATGTTGGGGGGGATAACGTTCTGACGCTGCAGCTCAAGGAGGGTGTGCTTTCCGGTGTACGAGTGGCTGAAGTGCATGCAAAGTTTCCTTCCCATTGTTAAGATGTCTTGCAAATGGGGAAAACATTTCAGGAACTGCTTCACAACCAGATTTGACACGTGTGCCATGCAGGGCACATGGCTCAACCTTCCCAGTTGCAGCGCAGACAAGATGTTCTTCCCGTTGTCAGTCACCATGGTTCCCATTTCCAGTTTTCCAGGAGTAAGCCATGCTCCGAATTCTTTACAAATGACTTTTTTTTTTTAGCAGTTCCTCCCCTGTGTGACTCTGTTCGCCAAGGCAAGCCATGTGAAGAACCGCGTGACACCACTGTCAAAGGCCTGAAAGCGTGGAGGAGGAAGCGGCGTGACCCGTCAAAGTTGGTGTCGTGGATGTGCAGGAACCACATTCACCCAGTGAGCCGTAAAGGACATGTTTTGTCCCTGACCATAAATACAGCTCCAGATGTAGGCACTGCCGTGCAGTTTGGTACACAATGACAAGCTCAAGGACTGGCCCAACTTATCTTCCACAAAATTGTGCAGGGATGGTACTGCCTTCTTCGCAAAGAAATGACGGCTTGGCACTCTCCACCTTGGCTCGGCACACGCCATCAGTTCTCTGAAAGGTGCAGAGTCCACCACTTGAAAAGGGAGGGACTGCAGCACCAGCATCTTGAACAGGAGCACATTCAGCTTCTGCGCCGTTGGATGAGTGGGCACATTCTATTGTCTCTTGGACATGGCTTCACCGATGGATTGTTCGCAGAATGACTGACTAAAAGTTGGAGGAGCAGGAGCATCTGGAGCAACAGATGGAGGGTATGACACACAGCTTCCTTCGGCTGAGGTGGTGGAGCCTTGGCTGGCTGAAAAAGGGAGCGGTGTGCCACTGCGTGATGCAGCAAGTTGGACCACTACATTGGAGCCATGGTTCTCCCAGGCCGCTTTATGATGGCACAGCATGTGTTGACTCAGGGCCGTGGTGCCGACATTGGGACCCTGTCCACGCTTCACCTTCTGCCGAGACGTCTTGCATGTTACTATGTTAACCTCCTCCGGATGCTTGATGAAAAAGTTCCACACCACAGAGTAGCTGATTTTCCCACCAGCAGTTTGCACTAATTGACTGCTACTGCCGCCGTCTCCAGGAACCCCTGTTCCACTACCTCCCTGGAAGGTAGGCTGCCGCAAAGCAGGTGGTCGCCCCCAGGCATGTTTGGCTCCAGAATTTCCACTTCTGCCACCATTCTGACTGCCAACCTTGCTACCACCTTGCTGGCTCAGCTGCTGCCTCATGGGCAACCTGCAACCCTCTTCTCCTAATGATGATGAAGCCCCTTCTGCACCCGGCTCACAATTGCGATCGGCTTCATCATCATCAAGTGTCTGCACGTCAATGATGTCATCCTCAGGTTCCTTATGTGGCTGCTTCAGGACCCGGAATGCTGGCAACACCACCTCCCACGTCACTCTCCTCATTACTACTTGTCTGCCTAGCAGAGGAAGCGGCGGATGTCTTCTCCACCTCTTGGCTGGGCAGTAGCTGCTGACTGTCCTCTATTAGATCGTCCTCAGTGAATAGTGGAGCTGAACCCACAGCATAAAATAGTTCTGTAGGGGAGGGAACAGCATAGGACAGAGGCAATGGGAGGACAGGGACTGCTTCTGGGCCATGCCAACTGAGGGTTGTGTCTGAGGAACCCACCGATAGTTGACTTAGGGTATCAGATGTCACTTGTGATGAAGTGGATGACCGTCTTAACCAATCGATGATGGCAGATGGGTTGCTGGTCGAGACACAACCACTAGCTGATACCAGGAGCTCAGGCGTCTCGCTGCGACTCCTGCTGCCTCTCACCCCTACTCTGCTGCGACCTCTGCCTGCGCCTGATGAATTTACACCTCTGCCACTCCTCTGTGCATGTCTTGGCACTTCTTTGCCTGAAATACTTAGTGCGTATATGACCTTGACCTTGCGGTTTAATTAATAATATATATCAATAAGAAAAAAAAAACGGAGCACTCACTCAGGTCTTGCTGTGTCGGCTTCTTTATTCGTTCATACGAACAAAACACGGGAGACAAGTGCGGGGAGGCAGGTGGTGGAGACACCGGGGTATGGAGCGACGGGTTATTATCTCGCCAAAGTGCTTCGTCAGGCTCAGGTGGTAATAAACAATATATTTTGGACATTTCCACATGCGGCGATACCACATATGTTTATTTTTATTTACACAGTTTGTTTTGTTTTTTTTAATGGGAAAAGTGGGGTTATAGCCCCCATTGGGGGCTATAACACTGCACACACTGATCTTTTACATTGATCAATGGTTTCTCGTAGAAAACCATTGTTCGATGATTCTGCAGCTTGACTGCTCATGCCTGGATCTCAGGCACTGAGCAGTCATTCAGCAATCGGACACCAAAAGGCGGGTAAGGGGACCATCCCCGTGTCCTACAGCTGAGCAAACCCTGAGCAAACCGGCAGCAGTTTAGTTTCACTTTAGATGTGGCGATTAACTTAGAACGCTGCGTCTAAATGGTTAATAGCACGCGGCACCGTGATCAGTGCCGTGCGCTATTAGCCACGAGTCCTGGCCGTTGTTAGAGGTCCCGGCTGTGGCCCTGCATTATAGAAAGGGAGCAGACTCAGGGTCTACAGGTACACCCTGCATCCTTAAGGAGTTAACAGCTACAAAATAGTACACTACTTAGATGTAGGTATGTGGCATGCACTTATGAGGGCAGAAAAATGCGCTACAGAATGCTTAAAAAAAAATATTATTTTTGCACAATACCACCAGTACACAACAGTGCTGGAGCACACAAAAGCTGTGTACTAAACCCCAAATTGCAGTCTATAAAAGACTATTAGGAATGGACTGCTGGATATTATACTGTCTACAGACTAGTATAACCAGCAGATGATTTGATTTGTTGTGGAACAAAGACACTGAATTGCTCTGAAAAATTATTCCTGCCTCCTCTGCTAAGGTTTATGAAGTTGAGGCAGCTTGTTAGAATGTGTGAGGCAACACACAGCTATGTGCCTCTGTAATACAATGCTGTAGAAAGTGACTGGGAGATTAATGGCTGCAATAAAAATCCTTTTCAGTGGAAAAAAGCACTGCTCTCTGTCCACCAGAACGCTGATGTGACTAGGAGATGAAACGCTGCTGGAATTAGCTTTTCTGTGTAACACACACACACAGGCTGTCCGTCCTATCTCTCTGTAGTGTAATGAATGAAGTGGCTGGCCGCAATATGGCTGCAGATTATATAGGGCTGTGACATCACAGGGCTGGCTGCTTATCCTTAAGGAGTTAATAGGCTACAAAATAGTACACTTCTTAGATGTAGGTATGTGGTATGCCCGTATGCGGTTTTCTACCGGACCTAAAACCGTAGTCAACCACGGTTTTAGGTCCGGTAGAAAACCGCATACGGGCAAAAATGAGCCGACTGGTTCACTTCAGTCGGCTCTTTGAAATACATTTCATATGGGCGGTCCCGTATTGGGAAAAACGTGATGTGAACCCAGCCTCACAGGCAGTCTTATAGGCTCTTGTGCACAGGAGACCGATCAGCAACCCTGCAGTTTTATAGTGGCAGGTACAACGGGAATACAAACGTATAGTAGTGTATTGTAAACTAAATCAAAGGATCTTAGAGTCAAGTCAAGTAGGACTAAATGTAAAAAAATATATAATAATAATAATAATAATAATAATAAAAAACATTATATGATGTTTGATTATGAAATATAAATAAAAATAAAAAAATAAAAAACATCTATTGTGGTATCTATTCCAGCCAATACAATAAAGCAGATTATGAAGATATATCAAGACCTGTGCAGAGGAAAAGTAGTGCTGTAACCCATAGCAACCAGATTGCTTTTTTATTTTACTTTGAAAAAGGCCTCTGAAAAATAAAAGAAGTGATCTGATTGGTTGCTATTGGCAACTGGTCAGCTTTCCCACCTGACAGGTTTTGATAAATTTCCCCCAATGTGTCATTCATCTCACATAGTAAATATGAAAACATATATCCAAATATTGTAAAGGGAATAAAAAAAAAAAAACAACTACACTTACCATATTAACCGTATTACACAATATCTTAGTAAGAAGATAGAATCGCTTCCTTTTCCCTTTCCACCCTCCCCCTAAAAAAGAATCCAACTCATCTCACCTAAATGTATTGTTCACTATAATGTAGGGTCACACGTGACGGATTTTACTGTGTATTTGCTGCTTTTCCTACTCATTAAAGTCAATGGGTAGCAAAATCAGCTGCAAAAAATATGCAGCAAAATACGGCACATCTGACCCTACCCTAAGGCCGCGTTTCCACTTTTTGTCTCTGGCCACATGGATGTGGTTTCTGTGTGTGGTATTGTAAAATAAAACGGTGTGGCTCCCTCTGATCACCTGACTAGTGATGTCAGGTCTTGATGCACTACACCCTGGGAAATCATGAGACATGAGTAACTTTGTATGCTGTTAAAAATAAATATTAGGGCGAAAATCACAGAAGAATTGTGAGAAAACCATCACACACAGGTACAGACACTATATTATGAACTATGCTAACTTTACAGCCCCTGTAGCACAGTCAAATGAAAAAAGATCCTGGAATACCCCTTTAAACAGCCTAGATTGAGGTTAACTCTGATCCCGGCCATTGCAGAGAGGTGTTAACTGTATGTTCCTGTGGACACCCTCTATGGATTTTGTGAGCACAGCTCCTGAGCCAGTATCGTTTCTGCTTCATACATTTATGGTTCTGTGTAGGAAGCAGCTCTCGCTAGCGCCATACATGTACAATGCATTGGGGGAAGGGAATAAGGAAAGCCGTTCCAATTTACTGCAAAAATTGCCAAAATAAGATATCTCAAGCTTGGCGTTTATGGAGAATGAACACAATGACATCATTGGGTCTTGGAGTAACATTTCCATGTTTCTTTTTCAATAAAGAAGCTCCATTGTTCTGCGGTTACTCTATATTCTTCAGAGCTGTGTAGGGTATGGCTGCTCACCGCATTCACACTTAGATTTAGTCTCCATGTGGAATTTGTTGGTACAAGACACATTCTGCAAGTAGTAGCCCAGGCAGCACTTCAAAGTGTACATGTAGAAGCATTACATTACATCTATTTTCTTACGGACATCAAATTGCAGAGTTTATCTTTGGTTGACTAAACATACACATTCCACTGGCTGCTCCATCATTTCCTGTGACTGGAACTGAAACAAAACCTTTCTGTTCTCCTCACATTGTTCTGATTAACAAGTCTCTTTGATACTGAATAATTCTGAATGCACAGAAATGTAGCAAATACATATATGGAATTCACAGTAATTGGCTTTATACATTTGCTGTTAGAACTCTTTTTATGCTTATTAACAGCGCAATGTTGGCCGCACATCTGGTTCTCATGAAGTGTACACTACCTTCTACCTTCTCTCTGTTACTTGGTACAGTCCCTGGGAACAATTTCCCTGATTCATTCATAAAAAGCATTTCATTCAGGCAGCTGTGTGGGGTTAATACATAAGGGCTGAGAGCTGCAATTAGAAACATATACGCCATTGTTAGTATGTGTGTAGGCACTGCAGCGGACACCAAACTACCATGAAGCGCCTAGGGTTTTTTACAATGCATTCGGAAAGTCTTCAGACCCTTTCACTTTTTTATTTACATTTTGTTATGTTGAGGCATTGTGGTAAAAAAATAAAATAAAATAATAATAATCTTATATATTCCGCCCCCCGAAATAATCTGCACTCAGTACCCCATAATGAGAATGGAAAAAAATAAATTTTAGAAAATGTATTCAAGAGGAAAAACTAAAATGTTGCATGGACATAAGTATTCAGACCCGCTGCTATAACACTTCATCTTTCAGATGTTTCTACACCTTGACTGGAGTCACCTGTGGTAAATTTAGTTGAACTGACGTGATTAGGAAAGACACAGCCCTGTCTATATAAGGGTCTATTCACAAGTCGGAATTTCTGCCTGAAATGAAAGCCCAATACACTTCTATGGGATTCCGCACTTCCGTTGACGCTTCAGAAATCCCGCAAACAGGATTTCAGAAGTGTCAACGGTAGTGTGGAATCACATAGAAGTGTATTGGGCTTTCATTTCAGGTGGAATTCCGCCATGTGAATAGACCCTAAGGCCTCACAGCTGACAATGCATATCAGAGCAAAAAGCCATGAGAGTGGAAAGAACTGCCTGTAGAGCTTACAGACAGGATTGTGTGGAGGAACAGATCTGGAGCAGGGTACAAAAAAAAGTTTTTCTGTGCTTTAATTGAGAAAGGGTGATTATACATCCAAAATGCACCTTGCTTATGGTTGTTATGTCAAGGATAGTTGCGGAAGAGGCCTTAATATGTGTGTGACTGCTGCTGTATAATGCTGAGTGTTGACATAAAGAAATATACACCAGAAAGAATGTTGGTATAAACTCGCAAGAAGCTCAGATAGTTCCCAAATGCTATCAGAGAGCTCTCAGAGAGAGTTCTGCTTTAATTAAGCAAGTACATTTAGTTTTTACATTTGACAAAAGGGTGGTTAGTTATGACATCAAAATCAGTATGTTACATTTTGATTGTTTAGTTGAGCTTTATCTCTGTATATATTAGAATATTTAGCATCCATTTCTTTCTTGGCTTAAGTTCATTTATGCATCTCTCTCACTCAGAACTGGAAAAACCAGATCTTTGTCCTTCCATACAGTCTGTATCTTCCTCAAATGTTTTGTCTTCTGATGTCTCATCTTGGGCCTCCTGGCGTCATTACAAGGTTTCCATCTTAGTCATGAGCAGATTGCAAGCTGATGTATGGGTTAAGGGTAGTTAACAAATATCTTTCTCCAGCATCAGCAAAAGCATATTAGTATTAATATATTGATCAGTCATTAGAAACATAAGGGTCATCCTTATCTGTTCCACTTAACATTTTATTATTTTAACAAAAAAAAAAAATTATCAAAATATACCATCTACAGAGTCTAATTAGATCTTTGCTTGGCAGAGTTATTTCAGGACATCTTTTTCACCGCATCTTCATTCATCTGTATGGGTTGTATGTCATGGTTACCGGTCCACACACTGATGGCCTGCACAGGTGAGAGTCCAAGAGATGTCATCTAATTGTCTCCTTTGTTGCTTGCAGAATTACACAAGGCCCTGTCCTCTCTATTTTTTGCCTTTTTCTCCTCATTTAGGATTGTGTGGAGGAACAGATCTGGAGAAGGGTATTAAAAAAAAATAAAAAAAATAATATTTAAAAAAAATTCTCATGCAGTTTCGAAGAACACGTTGAATGCCCTTGAGTGGCCCCATCAGAGCCCTGACTTGAAGCCAGTCGAACATCTCTGGAGAGACCTGAAATGTGCTTTCACTGATGGTCTCCATCCAACCTGGCAAAGCTTGAGAGGATCTATAGAGGAAAACAGCAGAAAATCCCAAAGTCCAAGTGTGCAAACCTTGTGGCATCATCCCCAAGAAGACTGAAAGCTGGAATTCCTGTCAAAGTTGCTTCAACTACGCAATGAGAAAAGGGTATTAAAACTAGTGCTGAGTGGTATGACCAAAAAATGTGTTTCGTGGTATTTTTGTAAGTTATGGCGGTTCCATGGTATTTAACGGTATCCCCCCATAGTTATTAGGTCGCCCCTAGGCCTTCTTTTTTTCTAAACTAAATAACCCCAATTCTGATAATCTTTCTGGGTACTTTAGTCCTCCCATTCCCCGTATTACTGTGGTTGCCCGTCTTTGAACCCTCTCCAGCTCCACTATATCCTTCTTGTACACTGGTGCCCAGTAATGTACACAGTATTCTATGTGTGGTCTGACTAGTGATTTGTACAGCAGTAGAATTATTTCCTTGTCGTGGGTATCTATGCCCCTATTGATGCACCCCATGATTTTATTTTCCTTGGCAGCAGCTGCCCGACACTGGTCACTACAGCTAAGTTTACTATTAACTGAGACCCCTAAGTCCTTTTCCACATCAGTCGTCCCAAGTGTTCTCCCATTTAATACATAATCCCAGCCCGGATTTTTGCATTACCTTACATTTATCAGGGTTAAACCTCATCTGCCACTTCTCAGCCCAAACCCCCCAAACTATCCAGATCCATTTGTAACAGTGCACTGTCCTCTATAGTGTTTACCACTTTACAGAGTTTAGTATCATCTGCAAAGATTGCTACTTTACTATTCAACCTCTCTACAAGGTCATTAATAAATATATTAAATAGAATAGGACCCAAGACTGACCCCTGTGGTGCCCCACTAGTAACAGTCACCCAATCAGAATAAGTACCATTAATAAACACCCTCTGTTTCCTATCACTGAGTCAGTTACTAACCCACTTACACACATTCTCCCCAGCCCGATCCTTCTCATTTTATGCACCAATCTTTTATGTGGCACCGTATCAAATGCTTTGGAAAAATCCAGATATACGACATCTAGCGATTGCCCCTGGTCCAGTCTGGAGCTCTTCTCCTCATAAAAGCTGATCAGGTTAGTTTGACAGGAACGATCCTTCATAAAGCCATGCTGATATGGGGTCATACATTTATTTTTATCAATATAATCCAAAATAGCATCTCTTAGTTTAACCTCCGTTGTATGTAAATAGTTTGAGGGTTTTCTAACAGATCTGTAATTCCCGAGGTCACCTTTTGACCCCTCTTTAAATATTGGCACCACATTTGCCATGTGGCAGTCCTGGGGAACAGTCCCTGTTACTATAGAGTCCATGAATATTAAAAATAGGGGTCTGCCTATTACAATACTTAATTTCTTTAGAACTAGGGGGTGAATGCCATCTGGAACTGGTGATTTGTCTATTTTGATTTTTTTTTGTAGGCGACACTGTGCTTCTTCCTGGGTCAGACAGGTGACATGTACCGGAGAGTTTACTTTATCACACTGTATTTCACCTGGCATTTCATTTTCCTCGGTGAACACAGTGGAGAAGAATTTGTTTAGTATATTTGCTTTTTCCTGATCCCCCATCTATAATTTCTTCCTCATCATTTTTTAAAGGGTCTACGCTTTTATTTTTAAACTTTTTGCTATTTATATAGTTAAAGAACATTTTGGGGTTAGTTTTAGTCTTTCTGTCTCTATTTTTGCAGCTTTTATCTGTATTTTACATATTTAAACTTTTTCTCTATAGCCTTTTAATGCTTATTCACTGTCATTCTGTTTTAGTAGTTTAACCTCTTAACGACAATGGACGTAAATGTACATCATGGTGCCGTGGTACTTAAAGCACCATGACGTACATTTACGCGCAGCCAGGGACCTGCCGGTAATGGCGGAACATCCACGATCGCGCGGATGTCTGCCATTAACCCCTCAGTTGCCGTGATCAATACAGATCACGGCATCTGCGGAAGTGCGGTACATTGAATGGATGATCGGATCGCCCGCAGCGCTGCCGCGGGGATCAGATCATCCAGCATGGCAGCCGGAGGTCCCCTCACCTGGCTCCCGCCGTCTCCTGCTCTGGTCTGAGATCGAGCAGACCAGAGCAGAAGATCACCGATAATACTGATCAGTGCTATGTCCTATACATAGCACTGAACAATATTAGCAATCAAATGATTTCTATAAATAGTCCCATATGGGGACTATTCAAGTGTAAAAAAAAAAAAATTAAAAAAAATTTGAAAAATCTCCCCCCCCCCCCCAAAAAAAGTAAAATGTAAGTTTTCCCATTTTACCCCCCCAAAAAGCGTAAAAAATTATTAATACACGTATTTGGTATCACCGCGTGCATAAAAGTCTGAACTATTAAAATATATTGTTAATTATCCCGTACAGTGAACGGCGTAAATGTAAAAAAAAAAAAAATATATATATATATATATATATATATATATATATATATATATATAAGAATGCGGCTTTTTTGTCACATTTTATTTAAAAATATTTTATAAAAAATTTATAAAAAAGTAAAACCTAAGGTAAAGTGGTACTGATAAAAACTACAGATCATGGCGCAAAATATGAGCCCTCATACCACCCCCTATACGGAAAAATTAGAAAGTTATAGCTGGTCAAAATAGGGCAATTTCAAACACTAATTTTATTAAAATGGTTTGAGATTTTTGGTAAAATGGTACAATTATAGAAAAGCATATAACATGGGTATCATTTTAATCGTATTGACACACAGAATTAAGAAAACATGTCATTTTTACCAGAAAGTGTACAGCATGAAAACAAAACCTTCCAAAATTTGCTAAATTGCTGTTTTCTTTAAAATTTTCCCACATTAATAATATTTGTTTGGTTTGCACCATACATTTTATGGTAAAATAAGTGATGTAATTACAAAGTACAATTGGTGACACAAAAAACAAGCCCTCATATGGGTATGTGGATGGAAATATAAAAGAGTTATGATTTTTAGAAGGCGAGGCGGAAGAAACGAAAATGCAAAAATAAAATTGATCTGGTCCTTAAGGCCAAAATGGGCCTGGTCCAAAAGGGGTCAAATGCTTTATTTTTGTCATTTATTGCCCCCTTAACATTTTTACTCATACTTATGGATTTTCTTTTATTTCTGACCCTTTATTCCCATATATAAGCCGGCCGGCTCCATACATGACAGTGCGCTCCGCCTATCACCGGCTGAGGCTTGACATCGCTGCGGCCAGTGATAGGCTGATGGCTCTGTGACGTTCCCATCCCCAGGAAGAGCGTTACTGGAGCAACGGGGGAATGTAGGTGAGTGAAAGCACAGGAATACAGAGTACAGTACAGCACAGCGGCTGATAATTCATTGGGGAGGGGGAGAAGGCGTGCTCGCGGGTCACATATGATTGGGGGGTAGAGAAGGAGCGCTCTCGGGTTACATATGATTGGGGACAGCACGCTGCGGCTGATAATTCATTCATTCGAAGGGGGAGTGGTCTAACCGGTATTGCGGTATGGGAAAAATTAATATCGTGCAGGAAAAAAACTTTCGGTATGAACCGGTATACCGCCCAGCACTACTTAAAACTTTTGTCAATAGAATATTTTAGTTGTTCCTTATCAATAAATAAATAAAGATTTATAACAGTTTTCAGTTATGGGGCAGAGTGCAGAATGATGGGGGGAAACTTGGATATTCTGTATATTTTAGCACAAGGCAGCAGCACAACAAAATGTGAAAAAAGTAAAAAGGTCTGAAGACTTTCTAAATGCATTGTACACTGATCAAAAAAATAAAGGGAACACTAAGATAACACATTCTAAATCTGAATTAATAAACTAATAATATGAAATACTTTTGTCTTTACATAGTTGAATGTGCTGACAACAAAATCACACAAAAATTATCAATGTAAATCAAATGTATCAATCCATGGAAGTCTGGATATGGAGTCACACTCAAAATCAAAGTGGAAAACCCCACTACAGGCTGATACAACTTGGATGTAATGTCCTTAAAACAAGTCAAAATGAGGCTCAATAGTGTGTGTGTGTGTGTGGCCACCACGTGCCTGTATGACCTCCCTACAACCTGGGCATCTCCTGATGAGGTGGCGGATGGTCTCCTGAGGGAGGTCCTCCCAGACCTGGACTAAAGCATCCACCAACTCCTGGACAGTCTGTGGTGCAACGTAGCGTTGGGTGGTGGATGGAGCAAGACATGATGTCCCAGATATGCTCAATCGGATTCAGGTCTGGGGAACGGGGGGCAGTCCATAGCATCAATGCCTTCCTCTTGCAGGAACTGCTGACACACTCCAGCCACATGAGGTCTAGCATTGTCTTGCATTAGGAGGAACCCAGGGCCAACCGCACCAGCATATGGTCTCTCACAAGGGATCTGGGAATCTCATCTTGGTACCTAATGGCAGTCAGGCTAACTCTGGCAAGCACATGGAGGGCTGTGCGGCCCCCAAAGAAATGCCACCCCACACCACTACTGACCCACCGCCAAACCGGTCATGCTGGAAGATGTTGCAGGCAGAATGTTCTCCACGGCATCTCCAGACTCTGTCACATGTGCTCACCTGCTTGTGTGAACCTGCTTTCATCTGTGAAGAGCACAGGGTGCCAGTGGCGAATTTGCCAATCTTGTTCTCTGGGAAATGGCAAACGTTCTGCACAATGTTGGGCTGTAAGCAAACCCCCCCACCTGTGGACGTTGGGCCCTCATACCACCCTCAAGGAGTCTGTTTCTAACCGTTTGAGTGGACACATGCACATTTGTGGCCTGCTGGAGCTCATTTTGCAGGGCTCTGGAAGTGCTCCTCCTTGAACAAAGGCGGAGGTAGCGGTTCTGCTGCTGCGTTGTTGCCCTCCTACGGCCTCCTCCACATCTCCTGGTAGCGCCTCTATGCTCTGGACACTACGCTGATTGACAAAGCAAACCTTATTGCCACAGCTCGCATTGGTGTGCCATCCTGGATGAGCTGCACTACCTGAGCCACTTGTGTGG